>NC_033626.1:12767632-12879008 GCF_001540865.1 Ananas comosus | reverse complement strand
ATTTTTTTTTTTTTGAGGGTGCGGATGGGCGCCGCTGTACACCCATCCGGGCACCGTGCCCATAAAATTTTTGTCCCGTCCTTATAAAACTCTGATTTCACATCACTTTTTCCAATATTATAATCTTTTGATTCCTTAAATTAATTTCACCTTTTCATCTCCAACTTCAAATTTATCAAACATGCCCTAAATGCAAAAGAAGTTTTTTTTGTTTAAAGTCGATGAATGCATGAAGCATTTTTAAAATTTGAAAGTATCCGGTTGTTCAGCTTAAAAGCATAGAGACTAGTGAAACATGGGTAGAAATTTGAAAAATTAGCAGTGCAAAATTTGAGAAATAAGTAGCATACTATCCGCTTCGTTTATTTCATTTAAAAATAAGATTAGCTAGAAATGTGAATCAATTAGAATTCGAATTTAAGATCTCGGGTACCAACCACTTATTCCTTTGCCACTTACGCTAGAGACGTTCGATAGGGAAAAAGAAAGGTACATACACCTTTCCATATTTTGTATCTGAAGCATTTCACTTAATTTTCTCTACAGCCTTAGATTTAAGCTGTATTTATCTTGCGCTTTTCGGATATGAGACTCCGAAAAAATCTTTTTCATTCAGGAGTTAATTATCCTCCATTTTGTTAATTCATCTTTCTAGCCAAGAAAAAGATAAATATTTTATTTTTTTTCCAAAGCTGTTGTTGTGCCTATTGAATGGTACGTGCACGTAAAGTTGAAAAACTTTTCATTAGCTGAATTAATAAGGAATGCAGCCTATTTATTCTTATCTGCGTGAATCTCAAAGTGGCTCTCGAGAATCGCACGAATTCTTTGGAATATTTCGATTATTTGTTTCTACGTAGGGAATCTCCAGGGCTAAAATTTTCCAGCATTATTGGGCTATATTGGGCCCATCTTTTTGTGGGCTAGCTAAACCCAGCCATTATCTAGGCCAATTGGGTCGGGCTATTGCTATCCAAATAATCAGTATTTAAAAATATACTGAAATTTTTTCAAATTAAAAAAGAGTTTAAAAATACGGAAAATTGTGGAAAGTTGTATTCCGAGAAAAAAGAATAAAAATATTCTACAAAACGAAAAGATAGTTTTTCTATAAAATCTAGAAATTTTCTTTAAAAAAAAACTACTTTTTCTAAAAATCAAGCAAATAAAAAATACTTATTCGGCCATAAAATTATTTTATATATAAAATATTTTTCGAAAACTCAAGCACCCCCTAATTGAAAATGGCACTCACTTTTACCCTTTTTTGCTTGTTAAAAAAGAAAAATCGAGCCCCCTTTTTGTAAAAATGAAATAAAGCAAAAAGGGAATAGAAAAGTTGGTCAATTACCTTAGAATAGGAAACAAAGGATAGTGACTTAATTAGGACACGTAAACTTTGCATGTGATTATCCCTCTCTCTCTCCACGTCTCTGTTACTATCTTGATTGTGATCTCTCCACAGTATATTAACTTAGCTTCCCTTTTCATGGAACTCCAAGTTAACATTTCCCATGTAATTTATTTGATGATTCAAAAAATAATATAGTGCATCAGAGCATTTTCACTCGAAAATATATATATTGCATTTTAACTGATCTAGTTTAATATGTGTATTTTTAGTTTACAGACCAGTTTCAGAGTCATACAATATCTCCATTTTTATTGGGACCCATTTGTAAGGTTGAGGATAAACAATTTATTATGTCATGTTGAATCTTTTTGTCACCCTTTGGTAACCTTAAGGCATGTGAATGCAACCACTGGGGTGATGATCTGATCATCTCAGTGTGTGTTTTGTGTCAGTGGTTGTGTATGTTAAATAATGCTGTACTTTAAAAGGCTAAGTCGGTAGAGAATGATATTTATAGACTTTTATATGTAACATTTCTTCTCATGTTTGGACTCGAGATTTTTTGTAAGATCCATGACGTAGTATTTGAATTAAATGGGATGAAATTAATAGTGTTAGGAGTCTGGCGTAATTCGAACTCAGGATCTTCTATTTTGATATCATGTTAAACAACCGCCGTACTCTAGAATAGTGTTAGAGGGACAGGTTTTATTAAAGTTACAAATTAGAGATGATCATCAGATTAAGCAATTACGTACTCCTGCTGGTTGGTGATATGTTAGTTAGTCGTCCACAAGAACTTGATTGCGATTAAGTTTTTGCTAAGCCAAGAAATCTAGAGCCTGTGTTGTCGAGCGATGTGTACAATTCGAATATTGTGACTTGAATTGCATAATTCTTTTTATTTAGATGCTTAAATGATAACATGATAATCTTATTGCATAAGTGCATTAGGTTGTATTTAGGATGCCATAAATATATGTTTCGTACAGAGAAAACAAATCATATAAATATATTACTTTTTTTTAATATTATATAATTTTTTACAATACAAGTAAAACAAATAAAAAGTATATATTTATGCGTTTAGGTGTAATTATCACATATAAATCGCTAAAAATCTAATCAAAATCTAATAATTAATTAGCGAGATCAGGTGTAATAAGTCTTTCTCAATAATTTCTTTTTTTTAAAAAAGGAAATATTACTCTATTAATAATCCGCTCCGAAAAAACAGAAGAAAGAATTGCAGGCTATCTATCAAGCAGGAGGAATCGGGGGACATTTGGCGATCGCAGACAGCCGTTGTCTCCGCGGGTTCTGCGGTGACGGCAGCCACGGCTACCCCTCGACGACTGCTGACTGGACTGGACTGAAGAGTAATAAATACGCCTCTCTAAAATTCGAAAAAATTTAATGTATAACACTTATATTATATTATTTATTTTTTAAATTAATTTATTTTTTAATATAAAAATAAAATAAAGAATATATTTTTAAAAATTATAATGGAATGGATAAATTTCGGAAGTGTATTTTTACTGATCAGTGATACTACATCAGTAAATATAAATATTGCATTATAAAATTTAAAAAAACTTTAAATATTTTATGATTTAAAATGTATTATTTTCATATCCTTTGGTTTTATTTTTTTTTATTATTCACTTTACTAATTTTTTTGTTAAATTAGTGACAAAATTAAAATTAAAAAATATTAGAGTAAATATTCGATAAGCTATAAATGGGGTATCCGAAATTTTTTCATATGATTTAATAAAAAATAACAGTGAAACTGATCAAAAGATAAAAATAAAAAAATAAAATACTAAATTAATACACTTTAAATTATAAAATATTAAGAAAATACGAAATTATAGAGTATTTGAAGTTTACTTAAAAATTTTCTTAAAAACTCCAGTCTCTAAATCATTTTTCTCTTGGTCTAAAATAATAATAATAATAATAGTAATAATAATAAACCCCGCCTGTTTCCACTATTTCTCACTGTTGAGCATAGCCTCTCTCTTTCTCTCTCCTGATTTAAAACACTCCCAAGAAGACGACAACGACAAGAGAGAGAGAGAGCGAGAGAGAGAGAGAGAAATTAGGGGTTTTTTTTTTTTTTTATCTTCGTTTCTTTTGATCGAGAAACCGGAACCCTAGATACCCGAAATCGTTTTCGAATCCGTGGCGAGGCGGGATTGAGGCGTGTTGAGTGGGAAATCTCTTCGGATTTGGATGTTGTGCGGGGGGAGGGATCGGTAGATCGGAGATGGCCGATCCGGGCGTCGTTCAAGGGGGCGTCGAGGCGGCGGGGGTCGATCCGGCCGAGCTTGGACGCCGACGAGTTCCTCAACCTGCTGCACGGATCGGATCCGGTCAAGATCGAGCTCAATCGCCTCGAGAACGAAGTGCGAGGTGGGAATGTGCTCAAATCCGATGATCCCTTCTTTTTTGGTTTCCTTTTATTCTCTAGGTTCTCAGATTGTCGAGTGCTTCGTTTTTCTTTTTCCCCCTTGTTGTTTCGATTTTTTTTTATTTTTCTCCTTTCCTTGATTCAGATAAGGATCGGGAGTTGGGGGAGGCACAGGCGGAGATTAGGGCGCTGAGGTTGTCGGAGCGTGCGAGAGAGAAGGCCGTTGAAGAGGTAATCTCAAAAAACTCCGTTTATCCCTCCTGTTACTATTCATACGAGATTTGTTTCATTCTCACCATATTTGAATCACGCAGTGTGGGTTTGTATGTGTTACATAATTTGAGGGCTCTTCATCATTTTCACTGGAAATAAACTCTCAAGCTGCAAAACCTGATAAATAAGTTGCCGCTGTTTTGTAGTTATAATGTATCATAAGATTCATCGCTGATAAGTTGCTACCTTTTTGTGGTCTGGTTCATCCTAGATGATCACATGTAATTTGATCAGCTGTTTCAGATATATTTCCTACATTGTAAAACTCCGCTGTCGTACATATTTGGATTAGTTGTACTGAAGTAAGTTTCATGTTTGATGACTGAAAAATCTCAATATTGCAATTGTATAGATTAATGTGGTGAGTTGATTACATGGTAGAACTCGCGTATCGAGACAATAATTCTGATTGTGTGTTTGTCATGTCAGCTCACGGATGAATTGGAGAAGTTAGCGGAGAAACTCAAGCTAACAGAATCCCTTCTAGAGAGCAAAGTATTACTGCTATACCTGATCTTGTGAGTTACTAGTTAGTTCCCAATTTAGATTGCAGTTTCATAAACAATAAAATGTGCAGAATCTCGAAATCAAGAAAATCAATGACGAGAAGAAAGCCTCCATGGCCGCTCAGTTTGCAGCAGAAGCAACGCTTAGAAGAGTTCATGCTGCGCAGAAGGATGATGACATGCCCCCCATTGAAGCCATTCTTGCACCGCTGGAGGCAGAGCTAAAGCTTGCTCGCCAGGAGGTAAAATGGAGCAATGGCTTCTCTATCTTACATCTTCACTTGCCATTGCCCGTTCAATTTTTCGTAGATTGTCACAATTCAACTTGTATTTTTAAAGGAGAGAGAAGTTCAACTCTTAGATTCCTTAGTTTGTTTATCAATCCAAGAGGCATTTTACTTTCGGTGAAAGAACATATCAGTAAGAGACCTAAAAAAGGGAGATCTATTGCAGATGGCAAAGCTGCAAGATGATAACAGGGCTTTAGATCGTCTAACCAAATCCAAGGAGGCAGCATTATTAGAAGCAGAAAGAACTGTACAGATTGCTTTAGCAAAAGCTTCCATGGTAGATGATCTACAAAACAAGAACCAGGAGCTGATGAAGCAGATCGAGATCTGCCAGGTATTTGGTGACAGAATTTTGCCTTCCATATTTTGAGAAGAGAAGCTTGGTTCTGTAGTAATTCTTTCCAATTTCCGTGTTTGACTGTGTCATCTTTTGTTTTTTTTCAGGAAGAAAACAAGATCTTGGACAAATTGCACCGCCAAAAGGTTGCAGAGGTTGAGAAGCTTAGCCAGACGGTGAGAGAGCTAGAAGAGGCTGTTCTTGCCGGTGGTGCGGCTGCCAATGCTGTTAGAGATTATCAGCGGAAAGTTCAGGAGATGAATGTAGCCACGATCCTTGAAAGCCTTCAGAATTTTATTATCCTTTGATGATTTTTTCTTCCTTCCCATGGATGACCAACTAATTCTTTTTCTTGCACGTGCCCTCTTTTTTTTTTTTTTCCCTTAGGAAGAGAGAAAAACACTTGATCGTGAACTTGCTCGTGCAAAAGTTACTGCTAATCGGGTAGCTGTCGTTGTTGCAAATGAGTGGAAAGATGCTAATGACAAGGTTATGCCAGTTAGACAGTGGCTTGAGGAGCGAAGATTTTTGCAGGTAGACACAGCTTCTTGCAATTTGTGTGATGTTTTTATGTATTAACTGTTGCAAAGCACTCTTATCATGATCAAATTGGTGTCTTTTAGGGGGAAATGCAACAACTTCGAGATAAGCTTGCCATAACAGAACGAACTGCGAGATCTGAAGCTCAATTAAAAGTAAATTTTCACCTTTTCTTTTAGACCTAAAGTGAAACCTATTTCTTTTTATTTGCCAGTTGGGGAAATAAATGAAACACCCACTCATTTACATTCTCAGGAGAAGTTTCAGTTGCGCCTCAAAGTACTAGAAGAGGGATTGAGAATGCCTTCAGGTGGTTCCAGTCGCTCTACCCAAGAAGGGAAAAGTTTAAGCAACGGCTCTTCCCGTCGCCTATCACTTGGTGGAGCTGAGAACATTTCCAAGCCTAATGGTGCATTAACTAGGAGATCACCTTCTTTTCAGATGAGATCTTCTCTTTCTGCTGGCAGTAGTATGGTACTGAAACATGCAAAAGGAACTTCGAAGTCATTTGATGGCGGTACCAGATTCTTGGACAGAGGAAAAGTTCTTGGCAACGGAGCTTTACTCAACAGATCTACTGATGGTATAAGAGAGAGTAATACAAATAATAATTTGAAAGAAAATCCAGATGAGAAAAATAATGAACCCATCAGTAGTGATTTAAATGATTCTGTATCTGGCTTACTGTATGATTTGTTACAAAAGGAGGTGATTGCCTTGAGAAAGGCTTGCCATGAGAAGGATCAAAGCCTGAAGGACAAGGATGATGCAATTGAGGTATATAATTTGCTTTTGAAACGTTTCGGTACTACTTTTCTGAATCCTTTTGACTTCTCATTTCTTTTTTTTCTTTTCAATTGCAGATGCTGGCAAAGAAAGTAGATACTTTGACCAAAGCAATGGAAGTAGAGGCTAAAAAGATGAGAAGGGAAGTAGCTGCCATGGAGAAAGAGGTTGCATCTATGCGTGTCGGGAAGGATCAAGACAGCAGGGCTAAGCGCCTTAGTAGTTCGAAGGGTCCTGTAAACACTGCTCAGCTGCTTTCTGGGAAGTAAGTTTGATTAACTCTTGCCATACTCTCGTTATTGCGTAAATTGAGAAATTGGAAATTCTTATGGGTCCCCCATTCCAAAACTCACTGATTTATGTAGAGAAATGTTTTAAGCACTCTCGCATTTTGTTATGCTGCTCATTATGGACCTGCACTTTTTTTCATTTCACTACTGCTTGAGTTGAACATTTATGACGCCCATTGTGCGCACCTTGTAATTTTGTCAATTGTTGAAAATTTTCAATCGTGAGCCTTAAACTTTGAATTCTCTGCTGCTGACTGGGAGTAAACCATGGCCTTTGTGTTCTCTACTTGCTGTGGTTTGTCATTCATGTTGTAGTTTTTCCACTGACTTCTCGGTAAGTCTTGTCTTTCATGAAACGGAATTTATGTCGTCACATCTTAGTTAATTCTCAGAAATATCATATGGACCAAGTAAAACTTTAGCCAACTCTTTGGCATGTATTAGTGATTTAGCATATGAAGCCAAAAACTTAAAGGTTCGCAAGTTTGTTAATGAGGTTGTTTATTGGCTAGCTGCTACATGAGAATCTTTAGCAGTAATGGTTTAGTAAATTAGATAAACAGGGAGATATGGTCGTGCTGATCCCAAATATGAGGGACAAAAGGATTACGGATTACTTATCGTTGTTGTTGATTCTTTTGCCACTCCTAATTTTCTACTTGTGATGCTATCGTCAATTCTGTAATGTAAGGACCAATTTCTTTTGCCTCTGCTACTTGAACGTACTCTATGTGCAATGATTTTCTGTTCATATCCTTGGCCTCAAAATTTTAAGCTGTTGTATTAACTGCAGGAATCTGCCGAAAACTGGGTTAATGCGCAACTTTCAATGACAAATTCAAGATGCTAGCAGCATGAAATTCTCGAGTAGGGGCATTTATTCCTTTACATTTTTTTTTGTAATTTTTTAATCCTTTATTGGCAGTATTGACATTACTATAACTAAAATCAGCAAGGATAACCCTGCGGTGATCCGGAATCAGGAAGAGAAACTCGGTGGAAATTCCCCTTATGCGTCTGACGCAGGCTTTGATGTAATGTAGTGTATGCAATGGTGAAGCTGCGCTAACTTAAGGCAAAGGTTTGAAAGGATGTATAGGACAGAGAATCTTCCCCTTTTTACCCCCGTCTGTAATTTTTAGCGCGTGTGGCAGCCTTATGGCCTTATTATTTCCAGGTTTGTGCATGTTTTGTAATTCCAGATGATTATGTATGCTATTAGTCATTATTTATGCCATTAGTGTTGGCGTAAAATTGGTACATCATGTACGATCCATTGCCGCCCGCATCATGGTAAAGTTAAGAAGTATTCGCATGCTTCATTGTTGGAATTTTGTTGAAGTCTATCCTTGGTTCTTGCAAATTATGGTTTGCTATGTAATGTCTAGATATCTTGAGCTGGATTTCTTCTTCTTCAAAGTGATGAATTACTTCTATGGAAGATGCAATGATTTACACAGTATGTTTCTTCTATGCCCGATTTTGTAGTTCTCCGGAGGCTGGTTCGGATTTTTTTTATTTTATTTTACTTTTTACTTATGCTGTTCTCTTTTAAAAATGATCGCATTGCCCCTTTGTTTTCTGTTGGTGTATTTGTTATTCGTGGCTGTTCATATAGTCCTTTGTGAGAGACTCCCTTCTGTGCATATACTGTATGAGTTATTCATTTTCTAATCCCAATTAATACTGGAACAGATAGTCCAACATGGAGATTATGCTTTTAAAAAATTTACGACCTGTTATTGGCGCTTGTGGAATGGTACTGTTTAGGAGAGCTAAGAAGTGTGCAATTAAAATTATTTGATAAAATCAAAATCACATGCTTTTCACTGAAATTTACCGAGGAGATTCCAGTATCAATAGCTGTTTAGATCCACTGAGTTCAATAATAAAGAAAAGTTGAAAATCAAACCAATTCTACCAAGTGCACCTCACCTCTAAACAACTTTAATATAAAATAAAAAGTGGGGGAGCCTTCATGAGTGAGTTCCTAATCCCTTATTAGCCCTGCATTTTTTTTTATTAAACTAATGACTTTAACCCTCTTTTAATGATGACCAAATCTGAATGAAACTCCCATCCTGTAGTGCTTACAATCAATTAGCTTAGCTTTTGCATGATGATAGCTTTGATCTTAATTAATAATTAGGGTTAATACCACCATCCTCCACCACACACACCTCCTTTGGCAACTTCCAATAAAAACCCTCTCAAAAGTATAAAAAAGACCACTCACAAAGTCCAAACCCTAAAAATCCTCCACTCCTCCCAACAACAAATCCCTCTCCCTATGATGAGCTTCACATGTTAACTCAACAAGATTTTTTTTTAAAAAAATACAAAGAGTTTTAAATATGGGATTTTTCTTTTTTTTTTTTGGTTTTTTTTGGGGAGGGGGTTTAAAATATGAGATCACCCTACAGTGAACATCTCATTACAATAGATTTACATAATTTAAATGGCATTAGATGATGAGTAATAAAACACCTTATTAATTAATTTCTTCAGCATCATAATCAATAGATAGATGTTTTAACTAGTGCTATTATTATTATATATCGTAACACAGGATTGGGTACGG
Organism: Ananas comosus; assembly: GCF_001540865.1. Taxonomy (NCBI): domain Eukaryota; kingdom Viridiplantae; phylum Streptophyta; class Magnoliopsida; order Poales; family Bromeliaceae; genus Ananas; species Ananas comosus. Next base: position 12,869,632 of record NC_033626.1, on the reverse strand, counting down.
CGATTCTCTCCGCTTTTCATTGGTCCACAGGTTCGGCCCATGTCCAAATCACGTGATCATTAGCTGCTCTAGTTCTACCACGTCGCCTGTGGACCGTAACCTTTGCTTCCATTTTTTTTCTTTTTTCTGGCCTACAATAAAATCGTGGTCTACTGGACCGGGTTCGCGCAATCAACACCCAGCGCAGTCACCCGAGTCGCGAGCGTGGCTCTTTTGTTTCGTCACTCTTCTTCTTCCCCTCCTCTCCCATTATTTTATCCACCCCGAGTATTAAAAATCGAACTCCCGTAACACTCGAAACCCTCTCCATCCTCCCCTCTTCTTCCCCCTGCTCGCTCCCCTTTGCCGTATCCCCATGGCGACGACGAGGTAGATCTCGTCGAATTGTGCGCCCATTAGGGTTTCGGGAGGACGAGAATGGCGAGCGCGTGCGCGGCGAGCGGGTACGGCCCGCGCCGCAGGGAGGACGACGAGTTCCCGGCGGGGCTCAGGGTGCTCGTGGTGGACGACGACGAGACCTGCTTGAGGATCCTGGAGAGCATGCTCCGGAGGTGCCGCTACCATGGTGAGCTTCTTCTTCCGTTTTGGTGTGAGCTCGAGGGGGAAAGATGGGGTTTTTAGGTTCATTTGGTTTAAATTAAGGTTGGGAATTGGACAGGGGTGTTATGCGTTATTAAATTTGGATGAGTAATGCTGCTCTTTTGTTCATGCGAATATATAGACCTTTGCTTATGCGTCTTCATGTGTTTCATACTAAATGTTCGTGTTTTATGCATGGTACTAACACCAGCCGTAAAAATTTTAAACTTTTGCGGGTTTGAGGAGGCTAAATGGTCTGGTTACGTAGCCTCTGCGCTGCTTCGACAAGGGAGTAAATTGAATTGGTGAACTAGAGTTGTGCTATTGTTGCAAATTGCAGTGTTCTATTGCTTGATTTTGCTTTGGCTGGGAAATTGGCACCAATTTCTGTAGGGTTAGTCTTAGGTTGGCAACATATGGTAAATTTTGCCGATGCTCATCGGAGCTTTCTCATTCAGAATCATGCTCGATATTTAGCAAAAGCCTTTGATCATAATGAGGTACTTTGTGATGTGTTGGCTGATGCTTTGAGAAACAACTAGGCACTGCTGTTGAGTTTCGGCCTTTGATGATGTGATGATCCATCACTTACCATCGCATAATGCTAATTGTACCCTTTCTTCTTTAATCTGGCGGGCATCTTTCCAGTACCATCCAGACTCCAGAGCATTTTGTGCCGGTTATAGCTTTCCCTGCTGGTAGGTGGATGATTTGGTACATACAAAATTAAGCTCTTTCTTCTTTGAGTAGGACCTAGTTGCCTTTGGTAATCTTGACTGAATCTAATCTGTTATTGATTATTCTCTTTTTCGTGTACTAGTCGAAGCAATCTTGTTGAGAAAGTTGATTGTTCTATATTTGTTTCTTTGGTTCGGATTTCATGCTCAGCTATTAATTTAGGTTTCATATGTTACGATTGTATACAATTATTCGTCATGGCTTCGCACATTTCACAAACAGCAGATGTGAAGCATTACGAAAGGTCTCTATATAATGTTCTATACTTTATGATATTTTTCCTCTGCCTACATGTATCCCAGTAGTGTTGTGGATGTATATATGTGAGACTTACATACGGGTTATTGCAGTAACTACTTGCTGTCAAGCTACAATAGCTTTGTCCCTTCTTAGGGAGAGGAAGGATGGCTATGACGTAGTGATAAGTGATGTTCATATGCCTGATATGGATGGATACAAGCTACTTGAACATGTTGGCCTCGAAATGGATCTTCCTGTCATTAGTGAGTAATGTTTGACTGTTCTGCCAAATTTTTTGTATTTGCACAAAATAGGATGCTTTTTTAATTTTTGCAACTTTAGCCCGCTTTTCAAATTTTAGAACCAGAATACCCCTCTGCTGCAGAACCATGATGTACAATTTTCAAGCGATCGGTGCACAATTTTTGATCAGGTTGCATATTTTTGGAATTGTACATCAAACAATCTAAATTGTGGCCTACTCCAAAATTCTGGATAGACATTCTAATACGCTAGTTGTGGCAATATAGTGGTGTGTGTTGAAAAAGCTGAGAAGTGCGCCAAAGCCCGCAGAAACTAAAAATTATCACATTTTTAAGCACAGTTTTTCTCTCGCCTGAATGTTGTAACAAATCCGATTATTTTGAACTGCAGTGATGTCTGCTGATGGGAGAACAGATGCTGTAATGAGAGGAATAAAGCATGGGGCATGCGATTATTTAATTAAGCCCATAAGAATCGAAGCACTAAAAAACATATGGCAGCATGTAATTAGAAAAAAATGGAATGCCAATAAAGATGGCGGGCATTCAAGCAGCCTTGAGCATCCTGACCGGAGATTCATGGCTGATGAGTCTGAATATACTTCTTCAGTTACTATGAATGGTGGATCCGATGGTGGTTGGAATTCTCACAGAAAGAAAAGAGAAACTAAAGATGATGAAGATGATGGTGAGCTGGATAATGATGATCCTTCTGCTTCAAAGAAGCCACGTGTGGTGTGGTCGGTAGAGCTCCATCAGCAGTTTGTTAGTGCTGTCAACCAACTTGGGATTGATAGTAAGTGCATTCATTCCCTTTTTTGGCCTTAGCCACTCACTAATGTTTGAAGTGTTAGCGCCTATTTGGTTCGGCTGTAGCTTCCACACAAATACTAACTAAACTTCGAAGAAGAACTAATAGCTTTTCCATTAAAATCTCCTCAACAGCTCCTCCCGCAGCAGAAGAAAAAGCGTGAAACTGGAGTTTTTGCAGATGCCTAAAATAGTGTTAAAACTAGTGTTAATAGTGATATGTTCTCTTTCAGTTCCTTTACAACCAATAGAGGGCTTGTGTGTATACAGGTCTCCTATCTGATGCTTTTGGTTTTACTATACTATGTGCAGAGGCTGTCCCTAAGAGAATTCTTGAGTTGATGAATGTTCCTGGATTAACGAGGGAAAATGTTGCAAGCCATTTGCAGGTTCTATTCTCAAACACAATTTTGTCACGTTGATGCAGACTGTGCATAGTATATAGGTATTTCTGCATTTAATCTAGTAAATGTGCGTAAAATGCATGGTGGGAATGCTCACATACAGAATTACAGACAATTGCATAATACCAAACCAAAGGTAGCAAGTGTTAAGAAAACGGGAGTATGAGGATATGCTACATAATGTTGTTTTTTTTTCCCTGTATGATGCAACACCAAACTGTTAAAATCCATGAGTTCTTTGGATGCTGTCCCAAAATTCCTTCAATCTCTACAAGCGAAGTTCTACATCTAGCATGTTATAATTTGTTAAATAGAGCTAACAGTGAATGATATATTAATATGTCTATGTTATCATCTGTCTAATGATGTCTCAATCTGTGTTAGTGATTCCTATAGAATAGGCAAAATCTAATTCCTTTTGATCGAGTGATGTCCATCATCTTCAGAGTCTTAGCATTTCAGCAATTTTCTTCGAAATATGCAGAAATTCAGGCTATACTTGAGAAGGTTGAGCGGGGTAACTGAGCACGAAAATGGGCTTCCTAATTCCTTCTGCGGGCTTGGACAACCAAATGCAAAGTTCAGCCCTGCGGGAAGGCTTGACTTTCAAGCTTTGGCTGCTGCAGGTCGAATTCCGCCACAAACCCTAGCCGCTTTGCATTTCGAGCTTTTTTCGCAACCTTTAGGAACCATAGCGGTGGCAAAACAAGGCCATCCTGTTCTGCTACAGGCCTCAACTCAGGGACCTAAAGATTTCCCTTTCGATCAAGGAATAACATTTGGTCGGCCGGTATCTCAATTGAACTTACAGAAGCACTTCCAGCAAAACAGCTTTTCATTCCAGCATGCTTCTACTCCTTTCTCAAGTTATAGTAGCAATAGAAGCGTCCCAGGAAATAACCTAGCTTCTTCTCAGTCAGATAATGTGATGGCCAGTCCAGTACTAATTCCAAATCAGGAACTGAAAAATGTTGATATGGCGAGTGTTTGCTCGGTCACTAAAAATAGCTGTGATTCGAGTGTACAAAATTCAACCGTACATGTTCCGAATTTATCTACTCCAGGCGCTGAGCTAACTTCTGCAGTTCTTGATGGTGGCCGAGCACGGAAGAACTTCGGCTTCATCGGTAAAGGTACTTGCATCTCTCGACGTTTTGGTTTAGATGAGATTGAATCTCCAACTAGCAGCCAATGTAATTGGGAGACTTGCGTGAATGATGATAAAGATAGAGTGAAGAAAGAACCTCAATGGGACTTTGCGGAAGGATCTGAGGTCGAGAGCAGCAATATATCGCGCTTTTCTCCAAGCGATATTATGGGTGTCTTATCCAAGTAACTACTGCATCTTAGCTCAATGTGTTGTAAATTAATCAGTGAATGCAGTCTCCTCTTATGACGGATATCAGAAGAAATCTAGCGCCTTTTTCAGCTTCTTTTGATTCTTATCTGTTAGTTGTTAAAGAGATGGGTATACGCAATAGTTTTGCCACTGTACAAAAGAACTTCCTCGGTCATTGGAAAATGAAGCACCGAATGGTTTTCATGGTGATCCAACTAGTTAACTTCAAAATTAAGAGGGAGTCATGCTATTTTTGAGCATGAAACGATTCAAGCTTAGGTGCTTGATCATGGTTTGTTTGTTGTATGTACATATTCGATGATATGACACTTCTAGCAAAATGCGTTATTCCATCACGAACACTCGCTGTTCTGTATATTACATTCTAAACCCCTTGATTACTGATTCCATGTTTTTGAAGATTAGTGACAGGGGTGGTCGCAACATTGTTATTTACATGCAATTCCCTTTTCTAATCATATTTGCTACTTTCGACGTAAGTTTTCCGAAACTGTCTTGATAGCAACCTCATTCAATATCTTTACATCGTTTTTCACATGCAACACTCCATGAGAACCCTGCTATTACCTGAATCTCTGAATCTCTGCAGGACTCACGTAATATTGTGTTCTGCAAAATCGCAAGTGTAGTGTGCTTGTCAAATCAAAATTAGAAACCACGCCCTTGTCGAATCAATGCATGTTGAAAGCAAGCATATCCAAACCCGACGCAAATCCACACTCAACTCACAACTCGAGTTGCAGCCATTTAGTGGCAGGAAAAAAAATAATAATAATAGTACAACTGAAATCATCTTCTTCTCCTTGACTCAGTGGGACCTCATCAAGTCAATTGCCAAGGTTTGGCTTTCGTCGTCTTTCGTAACTGAAAAAAGATGAGCCCCTCCAATCAGCGAAGCGAAGAATCTTTGATGCATAGTGATGGAGTAGAGAAGAACTTGAGAAGCGATTCCTATTCTTAAACTTTGTTTTCTCCTTTTTAATGTGAAGAGAGAGGAACCTACTCTATTGTTTACTCTTTTTGAGGCATTATCTTTTTCTCTTTGGATATGTCCATGCAAATTAATCCCCAAGTTTGTATGATATAATAAGTTATATGAGTCTAGCTACAATGCTACTGAATATTGATAGCATCAAGCATTTGGTGCTATCAAATTTTCTACTGTTAGATTAATTCTTTTGATCATTTTCATTTATTAAATTATACTATTTAACCAACCAACCAACCACGCAATCCTAAGAGATCACTATCATCCTAACCGTACATCGCTACAATTAATTTTCTGCTATTTTTGAGCATGAAATGTTTCGAGCTTTGGTGCTCGATCATGGTTTGTTTATTGTACATACAAATTCGATGATCTGACACTTATATGAAAATGTGCTGTTTCATCACGGATACTCGCTGTTCTGTATATTACATCCTGAATCCCTTGGTCATTGATTCTATTATTTTTGAACATTGGTGACAACGGTGGTCGCAGCATTGTTATTTACAGACAATTCCCTTTTCTAATCATATTTGCTACTTTCGGCGAAAGCTTTCCGAAACCGTCTTGATAGCAACCTCATTCAATTTGCTTTTTTTTTTTTTTTTTTTTGTTCTCACAGATGATAACAGTCCATTAAAATCCTCCTATTATCGGAATCTCCGCGAGACTCAGCATAATATCGAGTTCCGTACAGTCGCAAGCGTAGTGCACTCGTCGAGTCCAAATTAACGACCACGCCCTCGTCGAATCAATGTATGTTGAAAGCAAGCATATCCAACCCGACGCAAATCCACAATCAACTCACAACTCTAGTTGCAGGCATTTAGTGGAAGGAGTTAAACCCCCAAAAAAAAAAAAAGTAGTAGTAGTACAACTACTGAAAGCATCTTCTTCTCCTCGATTCGGTGGGTCCTCATCAACCCAATTGCCAAATAAAATCTCTTTACTTGGTGAGCAAGGTTTGGCTTTTGGTGTCCTTCGTAACTGAAAAATGATGAGCCTACTCTGTTTCCTATTCTTTGATACATACATAGTGATGGAGTAGAGGTACGACTCCTATTCTCAAACAGTGTTTTTTTCTTTTTTTTTTTATGTGGAGAGAGAGAGAGGAACCTATTCTGTTTCCTATTCTCAGACAGTATTTTCTCCTTTACAGGATGTCAATCGGTATGAATATTCAAAATTTTATCCTAATCCGAATTCACATGAAACAGATATATATTCAATATTAAATAAATATGAATTCGAATATAAATTTTAAAAATAAAAACTCGATGGATATAGTTTCAGATATGAATTTTGACTGTACCCGACCCGAACCTGAACCCGACTCGAATCCGAATTTATTTTGTATTATATATAATAAAAACTCGACGGATATAGTTTCAGATATGAATTTTGACTGTACCCGACCCGAACCTGAACCCGACTCGAATCCGAATTTATTTTGTATTATATATAATATAAACTCGACGGATATAGTTTCAGATATGAATTTTGACTGTACCCGACCCGAACCTGAACCCGACTCGAATCCGAATTTATTTTGTATTATATATAATAAAAACTCGACGGATATAGTTTCAGATATATATATTGACTGTACCCGACCCGAATATATATATATATATATATATATATATATATATATATATATATATATATATATAACAGTTTCATATTATATTTGAATTGGTATTTTAAAAATTTAGATTTAATATAATATATTTTGAAATATTGAAAAAAGAAATAATTATTTCGGGTTCAAATTTTTGGGTTCGGGTTAGGGTTCAGGTTTTGGATATTTGGTCAGGTTCGGGTTTGGATATGGATTTTTAAAATCCGTCGGGTTCGGGTTTCGGGTTTGGAGTCGGCTTTTTAAAAATTCGCTCGGAATCCGACCCGTTGACATCTCTAACTCTATTTTTAATGTTAGGCATTTTCTTTTTCTCTTCGGAATTGAGCTAGAATACTTTTAGAAGCACCAATCCCTTGGTGCTTTTAGGCCCTGTTTGGATGGGGGATAAGGGGTGGAATAACCCCTTATTCCCCACTTTATACCCAAATCGTTAATTTTTTATCCAATAATAGTAGTTCTCGAGTATTTGAAATAATCTGATATAACTATTCTCACCAATACCTTCATTTTCTATATATAACTATTCACTATTTTTCTTATTCAATATTATCTATCCAAATGCTATATTTCTTATCCCCGGGAACAACCCAATTTTTATCCAAATGCTATTTTTTTTATCCCCATACTTGTACCTATCCCTGTTAACTGCAGCGTTTGGTTAGGGGATAGGGATAGGAATAAGCCCTTATCCCCCCCTTTATATCCAAACGCTAATTTTTTACCTGGGAATAGTAGTTCTCGGTTATCCCCACCAACACCTCCATTTTCTATATAAAACTATCTAAAATTATTCTTATCCCTGGGAACAACCTAATTTTCATCCAAACACTATTTTTCTTATCCCCGTATTTGTACTTATTCCTGTAATAGCTAGTTCTTACTTATACCCGAACCAAACGGTAACACATGACTTAGGTTTCTAGTCCTTGGATCTACTCTTTGATTACTAATAACCCTTGGATTAAACACTATTCCACCTACTACCACCTACCACCATTATCCCAACCCTACATCTCTCTATCCAATGGCTAAAAACTCAAAAGCACCACCTTCTTGGTGCTTTTGAGAGTATTCTAGCTCAACTTTATATATATATATATATATATATTAGGTCACTTTGTATATTAAGTTTTCAATCGTTAGATCTGGCTACAGTGCTATCGATAGCACCAGACACTTGATGCTATCAAGTTTTCTGCTGTTAAATCAACCTCTTTGGACCATTTCACCCATAAGATCATACTATTCAACTAACTACCCACTCAACCCTAAGGGACCACTATTAACCTAATCGGGGACCACTATCATTCTAACCGCACATCCCTTCATCAAAGGGTCGAAAACTTATGAGTACAAAGGGCCTATACTTGTAAGAGTATTCAATTTAGTCCTTATTAAGTAGCATAGAACGCATAATTGGCTTTGATTCATTCTGTATTAAGAGTATATTATATATATATATATATATATACTAACAATTTCTTTTGACCAGGAGCTTAAGTGATTAATCCCGGGACCAGAAAAAGAAAAGAAGAAAAAAAAAGAAAAGAAAAAAGAAGCTCTTTGGCTAAATCGAGAATCCATATCTTGGATCTATTAAACTGTCTTAAGGCCTGTCGTGACGGCTAGTGTTAAGTTTATATATTGAAAAACCATTCTCTTATCAATTTAGGTTGCAGAGATAGAAAGGTTGTTTGACATTTTGAGCTCTTCTTTGGGCCGAAATATAAAAGAAAGAAAGAAAGGCAAAAAAAAAAAGAAAAAGAACTCCATTCTCTTTAGTTTTTTGCCCTTCATATATATATATATATATATTCAATTATTTATTCTCTTAAAGAGATATGTTATGCAGAGATTTAAACTGTAAGCTCCTATTTTTATGCTGTTACTAATTTCTTGAGACATTAGACTAGGTCTATGTGTATGTTGGAGCTACTTATGAGTCACCATGGATGATGGACAATTGATTGTGCTTGAAACAGGTAAATGGTGAGATCTACAACCATGAAGAGCTGAGGAAGCAATTATCCAATCACAAATTCAGGACCGGAAGTGATTGCGATGTTATTGCTCATTTGGTGAGAAGGCCTGTCACTTTATTCTCATAATAATCCTCACTATATGTTGGTACTGAAATTGTGCACAAACTAATAATTCAAAAAGCACTAAATGATATTTTCTTAAAAAAATTTATTATTATTTATTATTTTGTATTCAATAGTTAGAGTATCTCTTCACTTAATTTCGAAGTTGGAAGATTATAGCATCTCACCTAAAGATCGACATGGTCTTCTGTTTCTTAGTATGAAGAACATGGAGAAGACTTTATTGACATGTTGGATGGGGTATTCTCGTTTGTGCTGCTCGACACTCGTGACAATAGCTTCATTGCTGCTCGAGATGCAATCGGAGTTACACCTCTCTACATCGGCTGGGGACTCGATGGTACTTTGTTGAAACTTAATCAGCTCTCAACTTCATGTATATATTTCCTGTTTTCCTTTTTTTTTTTTTTATCGATCTTTAAAGTAATTAGACTACTGGTACCAGGCTCTGTTTGGATATCATCTGAAATGAAAGGGCTCAATGACGATTGTGAGCACTTTGAGCTTTTCCCTCCTGNATTATACTATTCAACCAACCACTCACTCAACCATACGGGACTACTAACATTCTAACTGTACATCCTTTCATCTAACGATCGAAAATTCGATAACACCATATACTTGATACTTAGCACTAGATACTACCAATACTAGCATATATATATATATATATATGGAGTTGAGCTAGAATACTCTCAAAAGCACCAAAAGAGTGATATTTTTGAGTTTTTAGCCATTGGATGAAGAGATGTAGGGTTGAGATAATGGTGGTAGGTGGTGGTAGGTGAAATAGTGTTTGATCCAAAGGCTATTAGTAATCAAGGAGTAGATCCAAGGGCTAGAAATCTAGAAGCACCAAGAGCTTGGTGCTTCTAAAAATATTCTAGCTCAATTTTATATATATATATATATATATATATATATATATATAACCAAAATAATTTAGAGAGGAAAAAGTTTTCATCCATTAAAACTTTTTAGAAAAAAATAAAAATCAAAAATTTTGGAGGGCAGAGAAGGTAAGTTATTCCCAGAATTTCTTTACGCGCGACGTGGCCACTGATGGTGGGGTCCCGCGACTCACGTCATTAAAAAGTCGCCTCCTCAGCGAAGCGTTTACTACTTAGAAGTGCACGCACTCACTCACTCACTCACTCACTCCCCCATTCTCGTCGCTCTCGCTCCCCTCTCCGCATGTTTTCCCCTCTTCGAGCGTCCTAAAAGTGAGATTTTTACTCTTCTCTTCGTCGGGATATCACTCTCTCTTGTAGATCTTGTTGTGATCGTCTTGTGAGGTAGCTCGTAAATTATCGGATTCTTTTTTTTTCGATGTTCTTTGTTGTTACGTACAGTAGCATAAAGGTGCGATTTTTTTCCCTTATTTACGGAAATAATCGCATTTTTTAGCTAATTTTGGTAATTTTTCTTCTCTATCTGAGGTTTTTTTCCGGTGGATTTTCATGATTCTTTGTTTTCTTCCTTTGTTTCTATGTATTGTAGAAAAAAGGTGCGATTTTTAGTGGGTTTTCTCTTCGTGGGAAACCACTATATCTCTCATAGATTTTGTTTTGATCTTTCTTGCAGTGGAGCTCACAAATTAGTGGATTTTTTTGGCCATTTATGGTAGTTTTCTTCCTCATTTGGGTTTGATGATGCTTGAGATGACCGACCGTCTCTAGAGCAAGTGGCAAAGGGCTTGGTGATTGGTATCCGAGGTTTCAAGTTCGAATCAATTAGAGCAAGTGGCAAAAGGCTTGGTGATTGGTACCCGAGGTTTCAAGTTCGAATCCTAATTGATTCATATTTTCAGTTAAGTTTATTTTCTAAATAAAATAAAACGAAGCGGATAATGTGTTACCTATCTATTAAAAAAAAAAAAATGATGCTTGATATGAAACGGGGCTCTCGCGTTTGATTCTTTATAATAATCGGGAGTTCTACTAATTATAGCCATCTCGTTTTATTTGGGATTTAACTGGAGAAATCTCTTGTTTCTTCTTGATTCAGATTAGATACATAATGTCTTTGTCAAAAAACTTTTGGTATTTATAGTAAAAAAATGTTGTGCCTTTGAAATCTTATGGCTGGAGATAATCTCGAGGAATTTTGTTGCTCTCGGTGCTATTTTTCATACTAATTTTGTTTACTGTGATCATCCTTAGCTTGTTTACTCTCTGTTTGGAGAAAAGTTTTAAAATGAACATCATGTATTTGATGCTAAAAGAAAGCTGTTCTCCCCATAAAAAGTTTTTTTTTTTTCTTTTTTAAGGGAGATATCCAGATTCAACATGTTGATAATTGTGCTTGCTAAACCTCTGCTTCTTTTTCACGAAGATTGTAGTACGAATCTGTCGAGTCATTCTTGTTTTGTTAGCCTATCATCGAATTAAGAAATGCTACGTTTTTATCTGGTCCTTCAGCAATTGAAGTGATGGGAGGCAAGATGGTTAATATTTACGGTTTCCCGCTACATGCTACCGCTTGTTATGCGAAGAAAGTTTTGGAAGGATTTATAGGCGGTGAATCAGTCTATGCGCTCCAGCTTAGACAACCAATAGTAACTACTCGAAAGTCGGAAGCTTATGCTTCGGTTCAGTTCGTAACAGAATGGCAAGCAGAACTAATAGTTAACATGGCTGACAATAGGCTCTTGAGGTGTCAGGGATATTATCTCATGGCTCAATATATGGAACGCGACATTGTGCCGAAGCCTAGATCTTCACTATTTGTTGTAGAACGTACAATCGTTCACTTTGGCTGCCCGGTTTCGAAAAGAAGCTTTTGTGTTCTCTGGAGTGCTTACGATGTTCATGTTACCTTTGGTTTTAATTTGAGGAAGTTATACCTTTTCTTCTCCATGGGAGGTCTCGAATACAAGCTCGAGCTTTCTTATGAAAGCATATGGGAGATCCAGCTACACCGCTCGTCTTATCAAGGTTCACAGTTCCTTTTGATTCAGGTTTGTCTCTCTCAAGTATTTTCTGTGTTGAAGTCATATTTTTTCTTTAATATTTTAGTGCCAAAATATGATAATTAATTTCTCCTTCTTTTTTTTTTTCAATTTCCCTCAATTTATAACAGTTATACATCATCCTTCATATGCTGATACTTCCATCTGTCTATTTATTAAGTCAGTCAACAGAATAGTAGATTTTGAGCCGCTTTCCTATGCATTTTGCATTTGCTGGAGGGGAAGACCTTAATATAGATTTTAATCTATTCTGCTAACAGAACTTTACTTGTATGATATATGTTTTTCTCTATTTTCTATAAATGGGCCAAATACCAGTTAAAAATATAATGGTATCAATCTTCTCTGAAATTGCCATTCGACTCTTGCACATTACTGAAAACTTTTACAGCAACCAGGCTGCCCTTGTTCTTTAAATCCTTGCTTGACAGAAACTGATTTTCAGTTCTGGTTTTTGAAACTTCAGATGGCAGCTGCACCTAAAATTTATGAATTGCCCCTTTGTAGTTCCGGTCTCGTACACAAAGATCCTTTTCTAAATTATTTTAAGGAAACTCCAGATGATCAGTGGATTAGATCAACGGATTTTTCGCCCTCATGCAGCATGGGACAGTCATCTGTAATATGTTTGCAGCTGCCCTACGACTACGAACTTCCAAATATCCATGAATACTTTGTCTTTTATGAAGAATTTAACGGCCATTATGAACTGAACGGAGGATATTCCTACTCTTGCAATATGGAGCTAGTCCCCATCGTGGAACCTCACCCATGGATTCATGTGCCCTATAAAATACTCTTCAAGATCAATCAAATGGTCCAGAACGGGATCATCAGTGGTCCGACACTTGATGACGAGTTCTTTAGATTGGTCTGCCCTTATCTTGTGCCTGTTGATTATATAGTGCACGCCATAGAAAAGATGTCATGTTTCAAAAAGACCTGCTTGGATCCGGCTAACTGGCTGTCTAAGCAGTATCTAAAGTATGAACAATCAGACTGCCCTCCAAAATCGCCTAGAATTTATTTGGATGATGGGTTAGTTTATGTCCATAGGGTTCAAGTTACCCCTTCTAAAGTGTACTTTTGCGGGCCAGAAGTTAACGTCTCCAATCGTGTGCTACGGTATTTTTCGGATGAAATGAATAATTTTCTCCGGGTTTCTTTTGTTGATGAGGATTGGGAGAAAATGTACTCAACCGATTTGTCGCCATGGTCTGTTTCTTCAAATGATGCAAGACATACAGCACTTTATAAAAGAATATTGTCAGTCCTGAGAAATGGTATTGCCATTGGCAATAAGAAGTTCGAATTTCTCGCCTTCTCGTCTAGCCAGTTGCGGGACAATTCGGCGTGGATGTTCGCTTCAGGAATTGAGGTGACCGCAAATCACATAAGAGAGTGGATGGGTGACTTCCGAAGTATCAGAAATGTGGCTAAGTATGCTGCTAGGCTCGGCCAATCTTTCAGTTCCTCCACGGAAACTTTATGTGTTGGCAGGCATGAAGTAGATATCATTGATGATGTATATAATGGGACAAGTTATTGCTTCTCTGATGGAATCGGAAAGATTTCTGCTGACTTTGCAAGAAGAGTTGCTGCAAAATGTGGCTTGAAGCGTTCAACTCCTTCGGCCTTCCAAATAAGGTATGGAGGCTATAAAGGTGTTGTGGCCGTCGATCCAACTTCTTCTAAGAAGCTTTCTCTGCGAAAAAGTATGTCTAAGTATGAGTCCACAAATATGAAACTGGATGTCCTCGCGTACACCAAATACCAGCCGTGCTTCCTAAATCGACAGTTAATTACTCTTCTTTCTACCTTGGGAATCAGGGATAGTATATTTGAAACGAAGCAAGAAGCAGCAGTGAATCAGCTGGACAAAATTTTGACTGATCCTGAAATGGCTTATGGAGCGGTTGAGCTTATGTCTCCTGGTGAAACAACCAATGTTCTCAAAGAACTGTTGCAATGCGGGTATAAACCCGATCGCGAGCCTTTCCTTTCGATGCTGTTGCAGGCATTTAGGGCAACGAGGCTGTTGGAACTGAGAACTAAGTCGAGGATATTTGTTCCAAAAGGGAGGGCGATGATGGGTTGCTTGGATGAAACCTGCAAATTAGAATACGGGCAGGTCTTTGTTCAGATCTCATGCACTGGGATCTCGCAGTTTCAAAATAGTGGCTTGTATATGTTTGCTGAGGGCGAATTGGACGATCACACGGTTGTGGTGAAGGGAAGAGTAGTGGTTGCTAAGAACCCTTGCCTCCACCCTGGTGATGTTCGTGTTTTAACGGCTGTTGATGTTCCTGATCTGCACCATATGGTCGATTGTGTTGTCTTTCCGCAGAAAGGAAAGAGGTGAGGTGCTTTTTTTCTTTTCTTTTCCTATTATTGTTTGTTTTCTTTGAATCTTAATCAATTTTACTGACTAGATCATAATCCTTTCAAATGTATCTTCTTAATGTTTTTAATTGTGTCTTTCCGTGTACTACAACTTTTTTTGAGAGAACCGTGTACTACAACTTATTTTGTCTTCTTGAACTACAAATGACTGTCTTGTATTTGCAGCACTAAGTTAGGCTTTTGACTGCGAAAACATGCATTCTTTTGTAGTTATTAGTTGTAAGGCATTCCGGGCACTTAGTGTAAGAATGCTTTCTTTAGCATGTTGTTGAGTAATGCTTTTTTGTTTACAAACTTCTTTCATCGGCATATCATTGGCTTCCTGTTCTTTTGGCATTTGCGCATACGTAGTGTATATGTTCTACCATTTAATTTCTAATTTGTTTGTCATTATTCAGACCCCATCCTAACGAGTGTTCGGGAAGTGACTTAGATGGAGACATATACTTTGTCTGTTGGGACCCAACACTTATTCCTCCTCGTATGGTTTATCCTATGGATTATACTCCGGCACCAACAGAGACCCTAGATCACGATGTTTCTATTGAGGTAATACTGTAACAAATTAAAAGTGTGATTCATCCTTTCAAATTACTCAATGACTGCATATACATTTACTCTTTATAAAACAATTTGGTTTATATGCCAATGTATCTGCAGAAACTCTTTCAAATGGAAATTTGCAAGAGAGTTTAGATGTATAAAGGTCTTGTCAAAGTAGCCACAACAGTTTTGGGTCTTGTTTGCATGTAACCCCTGCAAATAGGCGAAGATATGCAATACTCATATAAAGTTGGTATTTTTGAGTGTGCCCGTTAAAACTTTATTTATTTGCATTTATCCTCCTCCAGGAGTTTATATGCAAAATGTTTTTTGCATAGATACCCCTAGTGGGACACACATCAAAATAAGCGAGCTTTTCAGTATATGTATACAAATACCTACTTTGCAAGGGTATTTGTGCAATTTCATGTGCTTTCAGGAGTATATACTGCGGAAAACTCAATATCTCTATGTAGTGTACAAATATATATACCGTTGATCCTTTGTGGGAGATATTAACTGTCTATCATATGTGGTTGCGGTACGCAGGAAGTGATGGAGTACTTCACAAACTATATTGTCAACGACAGTTTAGGAATCATTGCGAATGCCCACACAGTCTTTGCTGATAAGGAGCCACTTAAAGCTTTAAGTGAGGCCTGTGTAGAGCTCGCAAAGCTCTTTTCTATTGCCGTCGACTTCCCTAAAACAGGAGTGCCAGCCGAAATCCCGCATCACCTCCACGTGAAGGAGTATCCTGATTTCATGGAGAAACTCGACAAAGTTACCTACAAATCAACGGGTGTTATAGGAAGACTCTACAGGGCGATCAAAGAGAGTACACCCCAGTCAGACAGTATAAAGAAATTCACAAAGGAGGCGGCAAGGCGGTCTTACGACCCTGATATGGAAGTCGACGGCTTTAGTGATTACCTCGATGAAGCTTCTTCTTTCAAGGATGATTATGATTTCAAGCTGGGGAACTTAATGGACCATTATGGGATTAAAACAGAGGCCGAGATACTCAGTGGCAGCATTTTGAAGATGGGAAAGACCTTTACCAAGTATAAAGATGAAGAAGCAATTACGTTGGCGGTAAAATCATTAAGAAAAGAAGCGAGGTCATGGTTTAAAGATATGAGTGGTGATAACGACCAGCGCGAAGATGACTTATATGCGAAAGCATCAGCCTGGTATTATGTTACTTATCACCCGGACTATTGGGGTCGCTACAATGAAGGTTTGGACAGGCCCCATTTCCTTAGCTTTCCTTGGAGTGTCTACGACAAGCTGGTGATCATCAAACAAAATAAGATAGAGATGAGGAAGAGGCAAGCTGAATTGTCTTCATGGATGGAGCAAGGATTGAGAATCGTTTGAGAGAATTGAAGTCATTTTGGTGATCTATGTGTACACATTGTGTACATATGAAATAATTATTAGAGTGTGCTTGTGAATCAGTTAAAGTAGTTAATATGGTTGTGTTGCAATAATATTGTGAACTTTATTAGTGTGCGCTTGTGAATCAGTTGAAGTAGTTAACATGGTTGTGTTGTAATAATATTGTAAACTGCTTGGCTTGTAATATTTTCCACGTATTATCCCCGAAACAGCAAGCTTGTATTAATTCGAAACATATTCCTTGAGCTTTCCTTGCAAGAATTTTTTTTTTTTCTTTATGAGAGCTGATATCTTCATTGATACGCTGGCCATGAATTTGCTGTGCAGATCTAAAGCAGCACCTTGCGGTGTGATATGCTGGCCATGAATTTGCTGTGTAGATCTGAAGCAGCACCTTGCGGACTAACACGAGGTACCTAGTAAGTTTTTTTTCTTCTTTTTCTGTTCTTTTGGAAAGTGGTAGGTAGACCTGCTTACCAGAATAATACTACTACATGAAATTATGTACATTTCCAAGGTTTACATATGTAGTTCTCTGGTAATTCATTTCAAAGTCAAAAAATAGGTCTCGATGAAATAACTCGAGCTAGAATTTAGATAGAGAAGTAGCTGAGGAAGATACCAATGGAGATTTGATTCCGATTGCAATTGATCTTGTAATCTTTGAGGCATATTGAAAAATCCTGCGATTTCGCTCCAACCAAATGCACCAAAAGAAAGCCATGATGAGATAGTCACAGCCAGGCTGCAGTTCCTTCAAGAAAGAATATCTGACGGTGCGCCACCAATCAGTTAGATGTAGTGAACCTGCGTGGGTGAGGTTTGTCCTACGAAGGCGGAGGGCCAGAACATCTACTGTAAAGGGACAGTAGATTAAAAGATGATTACGGGTTTCATCGGAAATTCCACAAAGAACACATTTTCCGGAGTTTAGCCAACTTCTTTGGGCCAAATTATCGACAGTAAGTATTTTATTATGAATGGCGAGCCAAGTGAAAATCTTGATATTCAGAGGAATGGCTTGCTTCCAGATCACAATACGATGACCATACCTAACACCCCTGTTGATTAGAAAACCGTGAGCTGATGAAATAGAGAAGCACCCCCTTGAGGCCCATCGCCGCATGATTTTATCTGATTCAAGCGAAAATGAGATGGAGTGTAGTTCATCATATAAGTCCTAGAGCTCTTCTTCTCCTTCTCTGGATCGGTCACCCCTGGTTGAGATGTACTATGAACGCTCAGCATAGTTTGCGCCAATGCGTGCATTCGGGTCAATTGCAAAAGAAAAGAGGTTAGGGAATCTACAATTGAGAGAGGTCTTGCCCAACCAAATGTAATTCCAAAAGGGGGCCAATGTGCCTTTTTTTCCTTGGTTTGTTCTGTACAATGGACTTTTTTAGTGACTTTTTGGTTGCCTTCGGCTCTTAAGGAGGCCTCAGCTGCCTCCATCTTGTACGCCTAGTTCATTTTCCTTAATGAATGAAGCAGGTAGCTTGCTACCTATTTCTCAAAAAAAAAGGGGGCCAATGTGCCATCTCCAATCTTAAAGAAAGTAGAGATAGAGAAAATAATAGCCAGTTTATCGATAGTTTCCCAAAATGGAGAGGCTTGGCTAATAGGCTCCACCAAATGGTTTTCACGCGACCCAACTAGTGAACTTCAAAACTAAGAGGGGGTCATGCTATTTTTGAGCATGAAATGATTCAAGCTTTGGTGTTTGATCGTGGTTTGTTTGTTGTATGTACATATTCGATGATCCGACACTCATGTGAAAATGTGCTATTCCATCGCGAGCACTCGCTGTTCTGTACATTACATCCCGAATCCCTTGGTCATTCATTTTTTTTCATCTGTGGAACTCAACATGATTCAATATCTTTACTATTTTCTCATGTGACACTCCATGAAAATCCTCCTATTACCTGAATCTCTGCAGGACTCACGTAAAATCGAGTTCCGCACAATCGCTACCCTTGTCGAATCAATGCATGTTAAAAACAAGCATAGCCGACCCGACCCGACCCGACCCAGCTCGCGTGTCAAAATCCACACTCAACTCACAACTCCAGTTGCAGCCATTTAGTGGCAGGGAAAAAAATACTAGTAATAGTACAACTGAGAGCATCTTCTTCTCCTTGACTCTGTGGGTCCTCATCAAGTCAATTACCAAATAAAATATATTTACTTGGTGAGCAAGATTTGGCTATATTTACTTGGTGAGCAAGATTTGGCTTTCGGTGTCCTTTGTAACTGAAAAAGATGAGCCCCTCCAATGAGAGCAGCGAAGAATCTTTTTTTTTTTTNTTTTTTTTTTTTTTTTTTGTTCTCACATATGATAACAGTCCATTAAAATCCTCGTGGAGACTCAGCATAATATCGAGTTCCGTACAGTGGCAAGCGTATTGCACTCGTCGAGTCCACATTAACGACCACGCCCTTGTCCTTCGTAACTGAAAGCATCTTCTTCTCCTTGACTCGGTGGGTCCTCGTCAAGTCAATTGCCAAATAAAATCTCTTTACTTGGTGAGCAAGGTTTGGCTTTTGGTGTCCTTCGTAACTGAAAAAGATGAGCCCCTCCAATCAGCGAAGCGAAGAATCTTTGATGCATACATGGTGATGGAATAGAGAACTTAGAGAAGCGATTCCTATCCTCAAACATTGTTTTTTTCTCCTTTTTAATGTGAAGAGAGAGGAACCTACTCTATTGTTTAATCATATGCACTGTCTTTTTTTCTTTGGATATGTCCATGCAAATTAACCCCCAAGTTTGTATGATATAATAAGTTGTATAAATCCGGCGACAGTACTATTAAATATTGATAGCACCAAGCACTAGATGCGATCAAATTTTCTGATCAATTATTTTGATCATTTTTATTCATTAAATTATACTATTCAATCAACCAACCACTCACTCAATTCTAGGAGATCACTGTCATCCTAACCATACATCGCTATAATCAAGGGCCGAAAACTTAATGACACCAATGACTTGGTGTTATTAATAGTATTCTAGCATAGTTCCGAGTTATACAGTAATATTTTATTTGGTATGAAAATTCTCTATTATGATTGTAGCTATATATATGCATGTGGTCAAAAATTTCAAATGACTTCGCATATTCAGCTTATTTTAAGTTGTTTTTCTCAAAATAAGATTATTATGAATGCTAAGACCTTTCCTGAAGTAAAAAATTAAAGTCTTACCTTTTAATTAAACAAGAAATTCAGGTAAAACTCTTACCTTATATGAAGAATAAGTTATTATCAGGTAAAAATTCAAACATTTTATTTTATTTAAAACAAAATAGTAATTTATTATTACTGTTAATCAGTTTCTTTTTTGTGGACTACTATACGGTGAGATTTGAATCCTTGCTCGTTAGGCAAGCAAATTTTTCTGGCTTGCCCCTCTCCTGGGCCCACCAGAAATAAAAAAAAAAAAAAAAAAGAAAACTTAATGATGAAGAGGACTTCAAGTTGACCCAAGACCTGCATAATACGATTATTAAGCTTATGTAGTCTTGATAAATCTTCTATAATAAAATTATTAATTTACCCATCTCTTAAAAACTAATTGATTTGTTTATTTCTTTGACTATTTTTAAAATCTAACCATATAAATATCATAACACTATACGTTTCCTTTTCAAACTTCTTTTTATTTATTTTTTTTTTATTCTCAGTGCTTTTAAAATACTCTTCAAAAATAATCGCTTTGTATATTTATCCTTGCAAAATTGAGTGAACAACTTATTATTCTAAATTTTAAACTTCTTTCTAATATATATTTAGAGTTAATTTCTTTTAGTCTAGAAATAGTTTTTAATTTTATGAAAACGAACTACTTTGGCTTTTTTAAATGCCACTCCTAAAAATTTTAGTAATAAGATTTAATCCTCTAAAATTTTAGCTTCTTGCAAATCTACCCTCCATTTTAATACATAGTTAGACTGAAAATAAAATTACTCCAGAATTAATTTAAATCAGTTGACTGAAAAATATATATATATATATATATATAGAGAGAGAGAGAGAGAGAGTAGGATTTGTGTGCTGTTAGGAGTATGGAAGCCTCCGTGCTTCTAAGCCGTTTTCGATGATGGAACTTAGATTGGCTCCGTTAGACTTGATTTAGCATATTTGAAGTATCTAGAAAATAAATTTTGTGATTTTTGGATATTATTTACCTAACGATCGAAATAATTCAAAATCAATAAGTTTTAATGGGGGATATATATCGTTTGCAAGTTTAACGGTGTAGAAGTATTCAAATTTGATGAAATTTTGATAGAAATTTTTTTGTACTATTTACTGCAAGATCAATATCTCTAATAAAAAATTTTAGAGCTATGTACCAAACTCTTGCTATTATCGGATTTTCTGCCGATCTATCCTTTGATCATTTTTACTCGTTAGATTATACTATTCAATCAACAATTCACTCAAGCCTAGGGGATCACTAACATCTTAATTAACCGCACATCCTTTCATCTAACAACTTGATAGCATCAAATATTTTATACTATCGACAGTGTAACAGCATATATATATATATATATATATATATATATATATATATATATATATATATATATATATATATATATATATATATATATATACTGGTGGATTTTCATAATTCTTTGTTTTCTTCCTTTGTTTCTATGTATTGTAGCATAAAGGCGTGATTTTTAGTGTGGGTTTCTATTCTCTTCGGGGGAAACCACTATCTCTCTCATATATTTTGTTTGATCTTTCTTACAGTGGAGCTCGCACCGACCGTCCCTATCGGAAGTGGCAAAGGACTTGGTGGTTGGTACCTGAGGTCCCAAGTTCGAATCCTAGTTGATTCATATTTCCAGCTAAGTTTATTTTCTATTTCTCCCAAAAAAAAAAAACATACAGTGGAGCTCGCAAATTAGTGGATTTTTTTACCATTTATGGTAATTTTCTTTCCCTATTTGGGTTTGATGATGCTTGATAGGAAACGGGGCTCTCGGGTTGATTCTTTATAATTGGGAGTGCTACTAAGGATTTAACTGGAGAAATCTCTTGTTTCTTCTTGATTCAGATTAGTTACATAATGTCTTTGTCAAACAATTTTTGATATTTATTGTCAAAAATGTTGTTCCTTTGAAATCTTATGGCCAGAGATAATCTTGAGGAATTTTGTTGCTCTCGGTGCTATTTTTCATACTAATTTGGTTTACTGTGCATGCTTGGTCTTTAATCCAACGTTAATGCCTTGTTATTTTATCTTTTTGCTAAAATTCTGGTGTTTCTGTTCTTGAAGTTTTCTGTAAAAATGTATAGTAATCATTCTTAGCTTGTTTACTCTCTGTTTGGAGAAAAGTTTTGGAATAAACATCATGTATTTGATGCTAAAAGAAAGCTTTTCTCTCCATAAATTTTTTTTTAAAGGAGAATTCCAGATTCAACATGCTGCTAATTGTGTTTGCCAAATCTCTGCTTCTTTTTCACGAAGATTGTAGTACGAATCTGTCGAGTCATTCTTGTTTTGTTAGCTGATCATCGAATTAAGAAATGCTAACTGAGTTTTTATCTGGTCCTTCAGCAACTGAAGTGATGGGAGGCAAGACGGTTAATATTCATGGTTTCCCGCTACATGCTAGCGTTGATTATGCGAAGGACATTTTGGAAGGATTTATAGGCGATGGATCCGTCTATGCGCTCAAGCTTAGACAACCGGCAGTAACCACTCAAAAGTCGAGATCTTATGCTGTGGTTCAGTTCTTAACAGAAGGGCAAGCCAAACGAATAATTTACTTGGCTGACAATAGCCTCTTGATGTGTCAGGGATATTATCTTAAGGTTCGATATATGAAACGCGACATTGTTCCGAAGCCTAGAGCTTCTTTGTTTGTTGTAGAACATGCAACCCTTCATTTTGGCTGCCCGGTCTTGAAAAGAAGCTTTTGTGTTCTCTGGAGTGCTTCCGACGTTCGCGTTAACTTTGGTTTTAATTTGAGGAAGATATACTTTTTTGTCTCCCAGGGAAGTTTCAAATACAAGCTCGAACTTTCTTATGAAAGCATATGGGAGATCCAGCTACACCGCTCGTCTGATCAAGGTTCACAATTCCTTTTGTTTCAGGTCCGTCTCTCTCAAGTATTTTCTGTGTTGAAGTCATACTTTTTTCTTTAACACTTTAGTGCCAAAATATGACAATTAATTCCTCTTCTTCTTTTTTTTTGTTTCATTCAATTTATAACAATTATAGATCATCCTTCATATGCTGATACATCATCCCATTTGTCTACTTACTAAGTCAGTCAACAGAATAGTAGATTTTGAACCGCTTGCCTGAACATTTTGCATTTGCTGGAGGGGAAGACCTTAATATAGATTTTAACCTATTCTGCTAACAGAACTTTACTTGTATGATGTGTGTTTTTCTCTATTTTCTATAAATGGGCCAAGTACCAGTTAAAATATAATGGTATCAATCTTCTTTGAAATTGTGATTCGAATCTTGCACATTACTGAAACTTTTTACAGCAATCAGAGAGCCCTTTTTTTTTTTCTTTTTCTTTTATCCTTGCTTGACAGAAACTGATTTTCAGTTCTGGTTTTTGAAACTTCAGATGGCAGCTGCACCTAAGATTTATGAATTGGCCCTTCGTAGTTCCGGTCTCGTACACGAAGATCCTCTTCTAAATTATTTTAAGGAAACTCCAGATGATCAGTGGATTAGATCAACGGATTTTTCGCCCTCATGCAGCATGGGACAGTCATCTGTAATATGTTTGCAGCTGCCCTACGACTATGAACTTCCAAATATCCATGAATACTTTGTCTTTTATGAAGAATTTAACGGCCATTATGAACTGAACGGAGGATATTCCTACTCTTGCAATATGGAGCTAGTCCCCATCGTGGAACCTCACCCATGGATTCATGTGCCCTATAAAATACTCTTCAAGATCAATCAAATGGTCCAGAACGGGATCATCAGTGGTCCGACACTTGATGACGAGTTCTTTAGATTGGTCTGCCCTTATCTTGTGCCTGTTGATTATATAGTGCACGCCATAGAAAAGATGTCATGTTTCAAAAAGACCTGCTTGGATCCGGCTAACTGGCTGTCTAAGCAGTATCTAAAGTATGAACAATCAGACTGCCCTCCAAAATCGCCTAGAATTTATTTGGATGATGGGTTAGTTTATGTCCATAGGGTTCAAGTTACCCCTTCTAAAGTGTACTTTTGCGGGCCAGAAGTTAACGTCTCCAATCGTGTGCTACGGTATTTTTCGGATGAAATGAATAATTTTCTCCGGGTTTCTTTTGTTGATGAGGATTGGGAGAAAATGTACTCAACCGATTTGTCGCCATGGTCTGTTTCTTCAAATGATGCAAGACATACAGCACTTTATAAAAGAATATTGTCAGTCCTGAGAAATGGTATTGCCATTGGCAATAAGAAGTTCGAATTTCTCGCCTTCTCGTCAAGCCAGTTGCGGGACAATTCGGCGTGGATGTTTGCTTCAGGAATTGAGGTGACTGCAAGTGACATTAGAAAGTGGATGGGTGACTTCCGAAGTATCAGAAATGTGGCTAAGTATGCTGCTAGGCTTGGCCAATCTTTCAGTTCCTCCACGGAAACTTTAAGTGTTGGCAGGCATGAAGTAGATATCATTGATGATGTGTATAACGGGACAAGTTATTGCTTCTCTGATGGAATTGGAAAGATTTCTGCTGATTTTGCACGAAGAGTTGCTGCAAAATGTGGCTTGAAGCGTTCAATTCCTTCGGCCTTCCAAATAAGGTATGGAGGCTATAAAGGTGTTGTGGCCGTCGATCCAACTTCTTCTAAGAAGCTTTCTCTGCGAAGAAGTATGTCTAAGTACGAGTCCGCAAATACGAAACTGGATGTCCTCGCATACACCAAGTACCAGCCGTGCTTTCTAAATCGACAGTTAATTACTCTTCTTTCTACCTTGGGAATCAGCGATAGTATATTTGAAATGAAGCAAGAAGCAGCAGTGAATCAGCTGGATAAAATTTTGACTGATCCTGAAATGGCTTATGAAGCGGTTGAGCTTATGTCTCCTGGTGAAACAACCAATGTTCTCAAAGAACTGTTGCTATGTGGGTATAAACCCGATCGCGAGCCTTTCCTTTCGATGCTGTTGCAGGCATATAGGGCAACGAGGCTGTTGGAACTGAGAACTAAGTCGAGGATATTTGTTCCAAAAGGGAGGGCGATGATGGGTTGCTTGGATGAAACCCGCAAATTAGAATACGGGCAGGTCTTTATTCAGATCTCATGCACTGGGATCTCGCAGTTTCAAAATAATGGCTTGTATATGTTTGCTGAGGGCGAATTGGACGATCACACGGTTGTGGTGAAGGGAAGAGTAGTGGTTGCTAAGAACCCTTGCCTCCACCCTGGTGATGTTCGTGTTTTAACAGCTGTTGATGTTCCTGATCTGCACCATATGGTCGATTGTGTTGTCTTTCCGCAGAAAGGAAAGAGGTGAGGTGCTTTTTCTTTTTTGTTTTTCCTATTATTGTTTGTTTGCTTTAAATGTTAATCAATTTTACTAGCTAGACAGTGAACCTTTCAAATGTCTTCTTGTCATATTTAGTTGCGACTTTTCCTGTGCTACAACATCTTCCTTGGTGAACTGCACCTGTCTGTCTAGTATTAGCAAGCACTAAGTCAGGCTTTTGACTGTAAAAACATGCGTTCTTTTGTAGCTGTTAATTGTTAGGCATTTTGGGCACTTCTGTGTAGGAATGCTTTCTTTAGCATACCATTGAGCAATGCTTCTTTGTCTAGATAGTTCTTTCTTCAGCATATCACTGACTTCTTGTTCTTTTGGCATTTACGCATACATAGTGTATATATTCTATCATTTAATTTCTAATTTGTTTGTCATTATTCAGACCCCATCCTAATGAGTGTTCGGGAAGTGACTTAGATGGAGACACATACTTTGTCTGTTGGGATCCGACACTAATTCCTTCTCAGGTGGTTCCTCCTATGGATTATACTCCGGCACCAACAGAGACCTTAGATCACGATGTTACTATTGAGGTAATATTTTAACAAATTAGAAGTGCGATTCATCCTTTCAAATTACTCAACGACTAATCTGCTATTTTGTTAGCAATAACTGCATATATATTTACTCTTTATAAAACAATTCGGTTTGTATGCTAAGATACCTGAAGAAACTCTTTCAAATGGAAATTTGCAAGAGAGTTTAGATGTATAAAGGTGTCATCAAAATAGCTGCTTAGCAGTTCTGGGTCTTGTTTGCATGTAACCCCTGCAAATAGGCGATTTGAGCGTGCCCTTTAAAACTTTATTTTTTTGCATTCATCCTCCTCCAGAGGTGTATATGCAAAATATTTGTGTGTAGATACTAGATACCCCTCTAGGGACATGCAAAAATAAGCGAGCTTTTCAGTATATGTACACAAATACCTACTTTGCAAGGGTATTTGTGCAATTTCATGTGCTTTCTGGAGTATATACTGCAGAAAACACAATATCTCTATGTAGTGTACAAATATATAGACAGTTGATCCTTTGTGGGAGATATTAACTGTCTATCATATGTGGTGGCGGTACGCAGGAAGTGATGGAGTACTTCACAAACTATATTGTCAACGACAGTTTAGGAATCATCGCAAATGCCCACACAGTCTTTGCTGATAAGGAGCCACTTAAAGCTTCAAGTAAAGCCTGTGTAGAGCTCGCAAAGCTGTTTTCTATTGCCGTCGACTTCCCTAAAACAGGAGTGCCCGCCGAAATTCCCCCTCACCTCCATGTGAAGGAGTATCCTGATTTCATGGAGAAACTCAACAAAGTTACCTACGAATCAGAGGGTGTTATAGGAAAACTCTACAGGGCAATCAAAAACAGTACACCCCAGCCAGACAGTATAAAGAAGTTCACAAAGGAGGTGGCAAGGCAGTCTTACGATCCGGATATGGAAGTCGACGGCTTTAGTGATTACCTCAACGAAGCTTCTTCTTTCAAGGATGAGTACGATTTCAAGCTGGGGAACTTAATGGAACATTATGAGATTAAAACAGAGGCCGAGATACTCAGTGGCAGCATTTTGAAGATGGGAAAGACCTTTACCAAGAAAAATGATGGAGAAGCAATTAGGTTGGCGGTAAAATCGTTGAGGAAAGAAGCGAGGTCATGGTTTAAAGATATGAGTGGTGATGACGACCAGAGCGAAGATGACTTATATGCGAAAGCATCAGCCTGGTATTATGTTACTTATCACCCGGACTATTGGGGTCGCTACAATGAAGGTTTGGACAGGCCCCATTTCCTTAGCTTTCCTTGGAGCGTCTACGATAAGCTGGTGATCATCAAACAAAAGAAGATAGTGATGAGGAAGAGGCAAGCTGAATTGTCATCATGGATGGAGCAAGGGTTGAGAATCGTTTGAGAGAATTGAAGTCATTTTGGTGATCTATGTGTACACATTGTGTACATATGTAATAATTATTAGAGTGTGCTTGTGAATCAGTTAAAGTAGTTAATATGGTTGTGTTGTAATAATATTGTAAACTTTATTAGAGTGTGCTTGTGAATCAGTTAAGGTAGTTAATATGGTTGTGTTGTAATAATATTGTAAACTGCTTGGCTTGTAATATTTTTCACGTAGCTTGTATTAATTCGAAACATATTCCTTGAGCCTTCTTTGCAAGAATATTTTTTTTTCTTTATGAGAGTTGATATCTTCATTGATAGTTCTCTTTTTCTTTTCTTGTATTTTTGACTAATAAATTTTCCTCTGAGATGTGTGGTTTGAAGAGGCAGTACGGGATGTGCTACGCTGGCCATGAATTTGCTGTGCAGATCGGATGCAGCACCTTGCAGACTAACACGAGGTACCTATTCAGTTTTTTTCTTCTTTTTCTGTTCTTTTGGAAAGTGGTAGGTAGGCCTGTTTACCAGAATAATACTACTACATGAAATTATGTACATCTCCAAGGTTTACATATGTAGTTCTCTGGTATTTCATTTCAAAGTCAAAAAATTACTCTCGATGAAATAACTCAAGCTAAAATTTAGATAGAGAAGTAGCTAAGGAAGATTTGATTCTGATTGCTATTGATCTTGTAATCTTTGTGGCACATTGAAAAATCCTGCTATTTCGTTCCAACCAAATGCACCAAAAGAAAGCCATGATGAGATAGTCACAGCCAGGCTGCAGTTCCTTCAAGAAAGAATATCTGACGGTGCGCCACCAATCAGTTAGATGTAGTGAACCCGCGTGGGTGAGGTTTGTCCTACGAAGGCGGAGGGCCAGAACATCTACTGTAAAGGGACAGTAGATTAAAAGATGATTACAGGTTTCATCGGAAGTTCCAAAAAGAACACATTTTTCGGAGTTTGGCCAACCTCTTTGGGCCAAAATATCGGCAGTAAGTATTTTATTATGAATGGCGAGCCGAGTGAAAATCTTGACATTCAGAGGAATGACTTGCCTCCGGATCATAATACGGTGACCATACCTAACACCCCTGTTGATTAGGAGAGTGTGAGCTGATGAAACAGAGAAGCACTCCCTTGAGGCCCATCGCCACATGATTTTATTTGATTCAAGCAAAAATGAGATGGAGTGTAGTTCATCATGTAGGTTCTGGGGATCTTCTTCTGCTTCTCTGGATAGGTCACTCCTGGTTGAGATGTACCATGAATGCGCAGCATAGCGTGCACCGATGCGTGCATTCGGGTCAATTGCAAAAGAAAAGAGGTTAGGGAATCTACGCTTGAGAGAGGTCTCGCCTAGCCAAATGCAATTCCAAAAGGGGCCCAATGTGCCATATCCAATCTTAAAGAAAGTAGAGACAGAGAAAATTATAGCCAGTTTATCAATAGTTTCCCAAGATGGAGAGGCTTGGCCAATAGGATCCGACGAAGAGAAGCAAGGCAAATTGGCACTGTACAAAAGAACTTCCGCGGTCATCGGCAAATGAAGCACCAAATGGTTCTCGTGGTGATCCAACTAGTTAACTTCAAAATTAAGAGGGAGTCATTCTATTTTTGAGCATGAAATGATTCGAGCATTGGTGCTCGATCATGGTTTGTTTGTTGTACGTACAAATTCGATGATCCGACACTTATGTGAAAATGTGCTATTTCATCACGAACGCTCGCTGTTCCGTATATTACATCCTGAATCCCTTGGTCATTGATTCTATATTTTTGAACATTGGTGACAACGGTGGTCGCAGCATTGTTATTTACAGACAATTCCCTTTTCTAATCATATTTGCTACTTTCGACGAAAGCTTTCCGAAACCGTCTTGATAGCAACCTCATTCAATTTGCTTTTTTTTTTTTTTTTTTTTGTTCTCACAGATGATAACAGTCCATTAAAATCCTCGTGGNACCCAAACCCGACCTGTTGACATTCCTAACCATATGGTTTAAAGTGTATTAATTTAATTAATACTCTGTGGTTTTATTTTTCTATTTTTGTTAGCTCCTCTATTAATATTTCGTTAAATTATATACAAAAAATTTCAGATACTCTACCTAGATTTACCGAATATTCACTTTAGTACCTTTTGGTTTTAACTCTATTACTAATTTAATAAAAAAAAATAGTGGAGGGGATAATAAAAAGAAAAAAATAAAATCACGGGGTACTAAATTAATACACTTTAAACCAAATGGTACTAATAAAATAAAAAAGTGCAAAACCACAGAAATAATATTTGAAGTTTTTTCTAAAAAAAAACTACTAGATTCATAAAACATCTTCAAAAACCCTATTAAATTCGTAATGGAAATGGAGTTTCGCGAGTTCTCCTCATTATTACTACACTATCTATTGCTTAACTGATTCATGAGTCCATTTGCATGTTCTCACTTCTATATTGATATGAGCTATTACATTAATTAACATGAAAAACAAAAGAAAAGAACTAGCTAGAGCAAAAAAGAATTAATGCACCATTCAACAGGAAAATAATGTAAACAATAATAATTGCATATCTTCAATTTCTTATACACACTTAATTAATAGTATATATAATCAGTATTTGTATATTATACATTTACAAAATCGCACATAAATATTAGATACAACGCGACATTTATTCTACATATCGACCAAGAATAATAGAAAAAAAAAGAGGGGGAAAAAAGGAGTGGAATTAATATTAGTTTGGTATTTGCTTGAATGGAGGCTTGTTGAAAGAAGGGGGAGGGTCATAGCTTCCATAGTCATTTGTTTCCGCTTGGAGAATTCTAGTGTGGACAACTTTTTCTTGCTTCAAATTCTTTGTAGCTAAATCCTGTAATTGATCAAAAGAAAGAAAAAACATGATTACGAATCGGAGAAAACCGAGTAACAAAAACAATATTTTTCGTTAAGGAGATAAACTTTTTGAGAAAGCACATTTCGAATATAGCTGTACGAAGAAACACTAAACTTTTTCAATAAAAATCTCTTAAATGGCTCTCGACTTAAGCAAATTAAAATTGTTCGCCAAATTGTTCGTAATGGCTTTGCAATGTTGCGAAATTGTTGACGCGAAGCCATGCTAAGTAGGAATTAAGAACCTATTAATTCTTGCACTTACTTTGGAAAATAATATTAACTTAGCCTCTTCCTAAGCAACTTCTATAATTATGTATCCCTAACCATTTGGCAATAGAAATATAAGATCTTATATGTGACTTAAAAGTTTTATTTTCTTATAAGTGATACATTCTCTTCTTAGATGTTATATAGTAGGGTTTATTCACATGTAAAAGTGGAACCTTACCATTTATCCTGACAATAAATATAGCAGAAAAAATTTAAAGAAAAAAAAAAAGAGAGGAGGAAAAAAAGATGAAATAATCTCCTATTTTTTCTACTACAAACCTTCTTTTCGACTTCTCTTCCATATTTCGCGAAGAACAGCCGATCCCCTCCTGTGTAAAACCATAAAAAAAAAATTAGTAAAAAAATTTTTAAAAATAAAATCTCTTTTCACAAAGAGTGATTTTACATGCTGCTCATATTTAGCTATTTAATTGTCTCTAAAATTCATGCAACAAAATAAATGAACAACTGGGTTTACAATAATTCAGAAAAACAAGTTCATGTTGTTCCTTTTTTGGGTCACCAAAGTACTACTACTACATAGAAGATCAAAAAAATTTTCCGTTGCTTCTTATATTTATCGATCGTATTCTAACAATAGAGCTACAACAAAATTAAAAAAGATTTCAAAAACTAGTTTTAAACTTTTAGTCTCTTGAAAAAGAAATTACAAACAAAGTATGATTAGAAGAATAAATAATATGAATCATCTTTCATGAGAGATGCATGCATGGCCTTAGTTTCTATAGATGACAACAAATGCATCAAAAAAAGAAATATGCATGAAATACAAATTAATTGACCTGCGAATGAAGTGGAGAGTAGAGATGCTAAGATGATCATAAGAAAAAGAACGGCGCATCGCTTAGAACCCATCATCATCAATCTCATGTTGAGATCGAGAGATCCTTTTTCTCCAACAAATGGTCACACAAAATGTCTCTCAGTTTCTTAAGGTGCACAAAGAAGAGATGAAACTCTATATATATATATATATATATATATATATATATATATATAGATAGAGAGAGAGAGAGAGAGAGAGAGAGAGTAGAGCTACTATACTCTTATGAGTACGATCGCCCTCGTACTCATAAGTTGTTTTCAATGATAAAGTTTCCGAATCGACGATCTACACCGTTAAACGTTATCTACAGCATTTAAGGCTTCTAGAAATTAAATTTTATAATATTTCGACATCATTTACCTTACGATCAAAAGCTCATAAAATTGGCAACTTTTAATGGCCGGTATGTGATAGTTGCTAGTTTAAAGGTGTAAAAGAATCGGAATAGCTTGAATTTTTGATAGAAAATTCTATTCACTACTTAGATAAAGATCAACAACCCTGATCTTAAATTGAAGGACCCGATCATCCATTTTTAGGATGTCGTTCGATTTTGACCGTTCATTTTATATCCGCTTGATGGACTTTATAATGATTTCAAAAAATTACAAAATTTATTTTCTAGAAGTTTTAAATTCTCTAGATCATGTTTAACGGTGTGGATCGTCGATTCGAAAACCCTAACATTGAAAACAATTTACGAGTACGAAAGGGCTCTATACTCATAAGAGTATAGTAACCCTACTCTCCCTCTCTCTCTCTCTCTCTTATATATAGTTTTGCTAGAATACTATCAGTAGTAAACGGCTCGGTTTACTGCCGATTTGTTTTCGATGATAGAGCTTCCAAATTGATGATCGGCACCGTTAAAATTGATCTAAACTATTTAAATTATCGAAAAATCAAATTTCACACATTTTCGATATTGTTCTTTTGTCTATCAAGTAAACAGAAAAATGAATGGCTGGAAATGAATATCCTTCAAAAAAGTGATAATACAATTTTTATATTTGAGATCTAGAGTTTAGATCTTATTTTAAATAGTTTAAAGATTTTTTTAACAAAAATTTAGTTGATTTGAACTCTTCTATACCGTTAAACAAGCAAACGCACCACATCGGCCATTAAAATTATAAATTTTGTGACCTTTTAATCGTTTAGTTAGTGATGCCAAATAATCATGAAATTTGATTTCTAGATAATTTAAATGGTCTAAATCATGTTCAATGGTGCTGATCGTCGATTTGGAAGCTCTATCATCAAAAATAAATCGGTAGTAAACCGAGCAGTTTACTACCAATAGTAGCTCAGCCAAACTCTATATATATATATATATATATATA
This sequence comes from Ananas comosus, assembly GCF_001540865.1. Taxonomy (NCBI): domain Eukaryota; kingdom Viridiplantae; phylum Streptophyta; class Magnoliopsida; order Poales; family Bromeliaceae; genus Ananas; species Ananas comosus. The sequence goes on along the minus strand of NC_033626.1, from coordinate 12,837,394 downwards.
TATATAATCAAAAAGTTTTCATCCATTAAAATTTTGAGAAAAAAATAAAATGAGTATTTTGGAGGGTGGAGAAGGTAACTAATTAGACCAATTCACAGAATCTCTTTACGCGCGACGTGGCCACTGATGGTGGGTCCCGCGACTCACGTCGAAAACGTTTACTTGTTAGAAGAGCACGCACTCACTCACTCGCTCACTCCCCCACTCTCGTCGCTCTCGCTCCCCGTCTCCGCGTGTTTTCCCCTCCTCGAGCATCCTAAAGGTGAGATTTTTACTCTTCTCTTCGTCGGGATATCACTCTCTCTTGGACATCTTGTTGTGATCTTCTTGTGTGGTAGCTCGTAACTTATCGGATTTTTTTTTTTTTTCCGATGGGTGTTCATAATTATTGGTTTCTTTCTTTGTTGTTACGTATAGTAGCGTAAAGGTGCGATTTTTTCCCCCTATTTACGGAAATAATCGCATTTTTTTAGCTAATTTTGGTAATTTTTCTTCTCTATCTGAGGTTTTTTTTCCAGTGGATTTTCATAATTCTTTGTTTTCTTCCTTTGTTTCTATGTATTGTAGCACGAAGGTGCGATTTTTAGTGGGGGTTTCTTTTCTCTTCGTGGGAAACCACTGTCTCTCTCATAGATATTGTTTTGATCTTTCTTACAGTGGAGCTCGCAAATTAGTCGATTTTTTTTTTGCCATTTATGGTAATTTTCTTCCCCAGTTGGGCTTGATGATGCTTGATATGAAACGGGGCTCTCGGGTTTGATTCTTTATAATAATCGGGAGTGCTACTAATTATAGTCATCTCGTTTTATTTGCGATTTAACTGGAGAAATCTCTTGTTTCTTCTTGATTCAGATTAGATATATAATGTCTTTGTCAAACAATTTGATATTTGTTGTAAAAAATGCTGTGCCTTAGAAATCTTATAGCTGGAGATAATCTTGAGGAATTTTGTTGCTCTCGGTGCTATTTTTTTTTTTACTGTGATCATTCTTAGCTTGTTTACTCTCTGTTTGGAGAAAAGTTTTAAAATAAACATAATGTATTTGATGCTAAAAGAAAGCTTTTGTCCCCATAAAAAGTTTTTTTTTTCTATTTTAAGGGAGATATCCAGATTCAACATGTTGCTAATTGTGTTTGCCAAACGTATACTTCTTTTTCACAAAGATTGTTAGCCATAGTCGAATTAAGAAATGCTAACTGAGTTTTTATCTGGTCCTTCAGCAACTGAAGTGATGGGAGGCAAGACGGTTAATATTCATGGTTTCCCGCTACATGCTAGCGCTGATTATGCGAAGAACATTTTGGAAGGATTTATAAGCGATGGATCCGTCTATGCGCTCAAGCTTAGACAACCAAAAGTAACCACTGGAAAGTCGAGATCTTATGCTGTGGTTCAGTTCTTAACAGAAGGGCAAGCCAAACAAATAATTTACTTGGCTGACAATAGCCTCTTGAGGTGTCAGGGATATTATCTTAAGGCTCGATATATGGAACGCGACATTGTGCCGAAGCCTAGATCTTCTCTATTTGTTGTAGAACGTGCAACCCTTCATTTTGGCTGCCCGGTTTCGAAAAGAAGCTTTTGTGTTCTCTGGAGTGCTTCCGACGTTCACGTTAACTTTGGTTTTAATTTGAGGAAGATATACTTTTTTCTCTCCAAGGGAAGTTTTGAATACAAGCTCGAGCTTTCTTATGAAAGCATATGGGAGATCCAGCTACACCGCTCGTCTGATCAAGGTTCACAATTCCTTTTGTTTCAGGTCCGTCTTTCTCAAGTATTTTCTGTGTTGAAGTCATATTTTTTTTCTTTAATTACTTGGCTTTTAGATACTTTAGTGCCAAAATATGACAATTGGTTCCTCTTCTTTTTTTTTGTTTCATTCAATTTACAATAATTATACATCATCCTTCAAATGCTGATACATCATTCCATTTGTCTACTTACTAAGTCAGTCAACAGAATAGTAGATTTTTGAACCGCTTGCCTGAACATTTTGCATTCGCTGGAGGGGAAGACCTTGATACAGATTTTAATCTATTCTGCTAACAGAACTTTACTTGTATGATGTGTGTTTTTCTCTATTTCCTATAAATGGGCCAAGTACCAGTTACAAATAAAATGGTATCAATCTTCTTTGAAATTGTCATTCTAATCTTGCACATTACTGAAACCATTTACAGCAATCAGGTGGCCCTTTTTTTAAAATTTTAATCCTTGCTTGACAGAAACTGATTTTCAGCTCTGGTTTTGATACTTCAGATGGCAGCTGCACCTAAGATTTATGAGTTGCCGCTTCGTAGTTCCAGTCTTGTACAAGAAGATCCTCTTCTAAATTATTTTAAGGAAACTCCAGATGATAAGTGGATTAGATCAACGGATTTTTCGCCCTCATGCAGCATGGGACAGTCATCTGTAATATGTTTGCAGCTGCCCTACGACTACGAACTTCCAAATATCCGTGAATACTTTGTCTTTTATGAAGAGTTTAACGGCCATTATGAACTGAACAGAGGATCTTCCTACTCTTGCAATGTGGAGCTAGTCCCTATTGTGGAGCCTCACCCATTGATTCAAGTGCCTTATAACATACTCTTCAAGATCAATCAAATGGTCCAGAACGGGACGATCAGTGGTCCAACACTTGATGACGAGTTCTTTAGATTGGTCAGCCCTTATCTTGTGCCTGTTGATTATATAGTACATGCCATAGAAAAGATGTCTTGTTTCAAAAAGACCTGCTTGGATCCGGCTATCTGGCTGTCTAAGCAGTATTTAAAGTATAAACAATCAGACTGCCCTCCAAAATCGCCTAGAATATCTTTGGATGATGGTTTAGTTTATGTCCATAGGGTTCAAGTTACCCCTTCTAAAGTGTACTTTTGCGGGCCTGAAGTTAACGTCTCCAATCGTGTGCTACGGCATTTTTCGGATGAAATGAATAATTTTCTTCGGGTTTCTTTTGTTGATGAGGATTGCGAGAAAATGCGCTCAACCGATTTGTCGCCACGGTCTGGTTCTTCAAATGGTGCAAGACATACAGCACTTTATAAAAGAATATTGTCGGTCCTGAGAAATGGTATTGCCATTGGCAATAAGAAGTTCGAATTTCTCGCCTTCTCATCTAGCCAGTTGCGGGACAATTCGGCGTGGATGTTCGCTTCAGGAATTGAGATGACTGCAAGTGACATTAGACAGTGGATGGGCGACTTCCGAAGTATCAGAAATGTGGCTAAGTATGCTGCTAGGCTCGGCCAATCTTTCAGTTCCTCCACGGAAACTTTAAGTGTTGGCAGGCATGAAGTAGATATCATTGATGATGTGTATAACGGGACAAGTTGTTGCTTCTCTGATGGAATTGGAAAGATTTCTGCTGATTTTGCAAGAAGAGTTGCTGCAAAATATGGCTTGAAGAGTTCAACTCCTTCGGCCTTCCAAATAAGGTATGGAGGCTATAAAGGTGTTGTGGCCGTCGATCCAACTTCTTCTAAGAAGCTTTCTCTACGAAAAAGTATGTCTAAGTATGAGTCCACAAATACAAAACTGGATGTCCTTGCCTATACCAAGTACCAGCCGTGCTTCCTAAATCGACAGTTAATTACTCTTCTTTCTACCTTGGGAATCAGGGATAGTATATTTGAAGTGAAGCAAGAAGCAGCTGTGAATCAGCTGGATAAAATTTTGACTGATCCTGAAATGGCTTATGAAGCGGTTGAGCTTATGTCTCCTGGTGAAACAACCAATGTTCTCAAAGAACTGTTGCTATGTGGGTATAAACCCAATCGCGAGCCTTTCCTTTCGATGCTGTTGCAGGCATTTAGGGCAACGAGGCTGTTGGAACTGAGAACTAAGTTGAGGATATTTGTTCCAAAAGGGAGGGCGATGATGGGTTGCTTGGATGAAACCCGCAAATTAGAATACGGGCAGGTCTTTGTTCAGATCTCATGTACTGGGAGCTCACAGTTTCAAAATAATGGCTTGTATATGTTCGCTGAGAGCGAATCAGATGATCACACGGTTGTGGTGAAGGGTAAAGTAGTGGTTGCTAAGAACCCTTGCCTCCACCCTGGTGATGTTCGTGTTTTAATGGCTGTTGATGTTCCTGCTCTGCGCCATATGGTCGATTGTGTTGTCTTTCCGCAGAAAGGGAAGAGGTGAAGTGCCTTTTTTTCCCCCTTATTATTGTTTGTTTGCTTTGAATCTTAATCAATTTTACTGATTAGATCGTAATCCTTTCAAATGTGTCTTCTTAATGTATTTAATTGTGTCTTTCCATGTACTACAACTTCTTTAGTCTTCTTGAACTACAAATGACTGTCTTGTATTTGCAGCACTAAGTTAGGCTTTTGACTGCGAAAACATGCATTCTTTTGTAGTTATTAGTTGTAAGGCATTCTGGGCACTTCGTGTAGGAATGCTTTCTTTACCATATCATTGAGTAATGCCTTTTTGTTTACAAACTTCTTTCATCAGCATATCACTTGCTTCCCGTTCTTTTGGCATTTGCGCATACGTACTGTATATGTTCTACCATTTAATTTCTAATTTGTTTGTCATTATTCAGACCCCATCCTAACGAGTGTTCGGGAAGTGACTTAGATGGAGACATATACTTTGTCTGTTGGGACCCAACACTTATTCCTCCTTGTATGGTTTCTCCTATGGATTATACTCAGGCACCAACAGAGACCCTAGATCACGATGTTTCTATTGAGGTAATACTGTAACAAATTAAAAGTGTGATTCATCCTTTCAAATTACTCAATGACTAATCTGCTATTTTATGAGCAGTAACTGCATATACATGTACTCTTTATAAAACAATTTGGTTTATATGCTAATATACCTGCAGAAACTCTTTCAAATGGAAATTTGCAAGAGAGTTTAGATGTATAAAGGTCTCGTCAAAGGAGCTGCAACAGTTTTGGGTCTTGTTTGCATGTAACCCCTGCAAATAGGCGAAGATATGCAATACTCATAGAAAGTTGGTATTTTTGAGTGTGCCCGTTAAAACTTTATTTATTTGCATTCATCCTCCTCCAGGGGTTTCTATGCAAAAATGCTTTTTGCATAGATACCCCAAGTGGGACACACAACAAAATAAGCGAGCTTTTCAGTATATGTATACAAATACGTACTTTGCAAGGGTATTTGTGCAATTTCGTGTTCTTTCAGGAGTATATACTGCAGAAAACTCAATATCTCTATGTGTGTGTGTGTGTGTGTAGTTGATCTTTTGTGGGCAATATTAACTGTCTATCTGTGGTGGCGGCATGCAGGAAGTGATGGAATACTTCACAAACTATATTGTCAATGACAGTTTAGGGATCATCGCTAATGCCCACACAGTCTGTGCTGATAAGGAGCCACTTAAAGCTTTAAGTCAGGCCTGTGTAGAGCTCGCGAAGCTCTTTTCTATTGCCGTCGACTTCCCTAAAACAGGAGTGCCAGCCGAAATCCCGCAACACCTCCACGTGAAGGAGTATCCTGATTTCATGGAGAAACTCGACAAAGTTACCTATGAATCAAAGGGTGTTATAGGAAGACTCTACAGAGCGATCAAAGAGAGTACACCCCAGTCAGACAGTATAAAGAAATTCACAAAGGAGGCGGCAAGGCGGTCTTACGACCCTGATATGGAAGTCGACGGCTTTAGTGATTACCTCGATGAAGCTTCTTCTTTCAAGGATGATTACGATTTCAAGCTGGGGAACTTAATGGACCATTATGGGATTAAAACAGAGGCCGAGATACTCAGTGGCAGCATTTTGAAGATGGGAAAGACCTTTACCAAGTATAAAGATGGAGAAGCAATTAGGTTGGCGGTAAAATCATTGAGAAAAGAAGCGAGGTCATGGTTTAAAGATATGAGTGGTGATAACGACCAGAGCGAAGATGACTTATATGCGAAAGCATCAGCCTGGTATTATGTTACTTATCACCCGGACTATTGGGGTCGCTATAATGAAGGTTTGGACAGGCCCCATTTCCTTAGCTTTCCTTGGAGTGTCTACGATAAGCTGGTGATCATCAAACAAAAGAAGATAGAGATGAGAAAGAGGCAAGCTGAACTGTCATCATGGATGGAGCAAGGGTTGAGAATCTTTTGAGAGAATTGAAATCATTTTAGTGATATATGTGTACACATTTTGTACATATGTAATAATTATTAGAGTGTGTTTAATCAGTTAAAGTTGTTAATATTTTGACTTACAGTTGTGTTGTAATAATATTGGAAGTTCACGGTTTGGCTGCTTGGCATGTAATATTTTTCGCGTGTTATCCCTGAAACAGCAAGCTTGTGTTAATTCGAAACATATTCCTTGAGCTTTCCTTGCGAGAATTGTTTTTCTTTATGAGAGTTGATATCTTCATTGATAGTTCTCCTTTTCTTTCCTTGTACTTTTAACTAATAATTTTTCCTCTTGAGATGTGTGGTTTGAAGAGGCAGTCCAGCATATAATACGTGGGCCATGATTTTGCTATGCAGATCTGAAGCAGCACCTTGTGTAACACAAGATTCTTAGTAAGTTTTATTTATGTTTAGTCTTTTATTAATTGGAAAATTTATATTTTCTAACTCTCTCTCTGTTTTTTTTTGTCTTTTCAGAGTGCCATTTGTTAATGTCTGGTTTCTATTGCTGGCTCGTGACAAAGTGACAGTGAGAAGTCGAGTATCCTAGGTAGTTGTACTGTCTCTTCCATGCTCTGATAGAATCTTGTTATAATACTTGAACCTAAGTATGGTTGCTGGTGGGACATTAACCTTCTTCTGCTAATTGTGAAGGCATGTGAAAATTAGGCATCTTCAAGTACTATCGGTAACTGCTGACGAGTTTCTTGTTTCCGGAACGCAGTGATAATGTGAAAATTAAAACTACGAGAGCAATCGGGAGGTAAATATAGTTGCCACTTGGTGTCCTACAATATCATTTGTACTGGATTTCTCTTTCTACCATAAATTTCGGGTTTAATTCTTTTCAAAGTCCCAAATTTGTCGTAGCATGAATTTCAAGTTTGATTTGGTTGAAAGTCAAGTCTGGAACAAACGATATAATTATTTTATATTTGCCTGAAAGTCGCTCATAAAAATCATCCTGCAATTGTTGGTTTCATACGTAATCTTTATTGACTTGAATAGAGAATATTTATTATTCTGCATGATCCGATTGTCGAGACTGTTAGTTGCTGATACAATTTAATCTCCACTTTCATTATACACAATTATCCATCTGTACATTCGTTGCAGGTGAACTTTCTGCTTTCTGCTCATCAGGCCTTAACATTGAAATCTGGTTAGCTTTTTTCATTTTCGATCAGGTTTGATGAATTCTAGTTAGCAACATCACCCTGTATTGATGAATTCTAGTTAGCAACATCAACCTGTACAATCTGAATCAAGAAACTGAAATGAGCAGTGAGAACTTCACATTCAGCATAATCCTCCCCTTGTCCAATTCTAGCTTTGCGCCGGTGACGAGCCAGTAGCCGGGGCTGTCCTGGGGGCCTGTGGCTACATGAGAAGTGTCTACAAACTTCAACATCTTTTGGGCCCCCACGGGCACCGGCGGGCCGGTGGGGAACACGGCGGAGTCCAAATTGAAAACCGGACCCTGCTGCTTTTCTTTCTCCAGGCCGCTAGACGATGTCGGGAATGACATCGACAGGAAGCTCATTTTCTCCGAGAAGCCAGATGGGCTATGTACCCACTTGGATTGGCTCACGATGCAGCCGGGCACCTCAGAGTATAGGAGCCTCAGGTGCAATACATTTGTAGATTCATGGACCTTAATATCTAGCTGAGCCCCCGTTACAATGAATGCGGTGCCTCTGCCGGAGATCAACCAGTTTGGGTCGTACTTCACCGGCGCAGTGCACACATGTGCAAACATCTTCCACTGGACTGGTTCACAGTACCTCTCGTCGGCTATGTCATCTGATCCCCGCCACAGTGGCGGCTTATCGGGCTGGACCTTGATGAATTTTGGGGTGCATGTTAAATGTTGGAGATGGATAGCTAACCTAATCATGTTCGAATAATCAAAATTAACCAACATGTCGATAGGTTAAGGGGGCATAATGATGTGAGAGTATAATCAAATCGAGCTAACCGGTTATTTTTCTTGCCCTCCAGGTGGAGTCTCATTCCAGTAACTGGCCATTTCTTGACAATAACCTGAGATAATGAAGTGTTAAAATAGGTATTGAGTACATTACAATAGAATTTGAGGTAGATGAAGAATAATCCCACCTGATTTGTGTTAACACATAGCTTAGGGCCCATAGGTGTGAATTGTAAAGCTGGTGTTGGGACTGATCTGTTTGAGCTTGGACCGAGGGGAAGGTCATTGTGCATAGGAGCCCACATTTTGTGGTGTTGGAAATCCAAGAAGTACTTCAATTCATTTATAGGAGGTTTATCTGTTAACAAGAACAACAACATTATGTAAGAAACACCATAATGAAAATACCCTTAGAACTAATGCGGAACTTATTGTGTAGGAATCTTAGTAGATCATTATGGAGTTGCCTTTCAGAGAGGGGTCTTACATCTTAGATAGAGATTTATGGCATGAGATAAGAAACCGGTGCCCGGAACACCCTTAAGGAGAGAGGTAATCGGTACGAAGGTGAAGTTAATTACGTCGGGCAATTTCGGAACGGTTAGAAGCCATTCAGAATGGCTGCTCACCGATGCATCGCCGCCCCTCTTCGAGCAGATGACTGTCACACCCTAGACCAATGAATCACAGTGACATTTTCATTAATACTATTAATTCTACCTAAATGCTTAACACAGAGTAGCTTCAGGCTAGTTGCTCTATTTTCTTTAGTAGTTTAGTTACCTCTTTGCATGTGACTGGGCAGAGGCCTTCAAGCTTTGGCTGTGTGTCAAATACATTAAAAGCCTCTGGAGCCTGTCATATAATTGTATGATCTGAGTCACTAATTAGATATTAACAAAGTATTTAATATGTTCATATGCATACTACATGTGTAACATATATGTACTAGCCTTGTTTTTATGTTCTTTCGATTTCCAGGGAAGTGGAGGGAGAGTGCAAGTCCCAGTAAACAGTTGATCTCCAAGCTTATCCAAGTGCTCCTTAATTTCACATGGGGTAAGGTGAGATGAATTTTCCTGCTTTACATAAACAACATCTTTTCCCCCCATACTTAGCCCTACTATTATGTGTGTCCCATAGTTCTCAATGAAGCTGTTTACGAAACACAAAAACAAGCAATATAATTAGCAAATGTCTTTACTAATACAAGTATAATATGCATTCCTATGGTCAGAAACAATTATCTGCTTTTTATAAGATTATGGTTTGGTAGGTAGGTAGATGCATGATATGAAGAGTTGATAATTCGAGCTGAGCAACTGATTATAATTGACCAAAATTAGCTCAGTTCCAAAGATTCTATTACCAGGACTAAGTCCATTGTAAGAGTTGTCACAGAAAAAGTATATATGAGGCAAAGTATTGCCCTTACTTTGAACATATTTAAAGTGGAAAAATAGAAGTCAACGCCGGAATTGCTTTGCTTCGTAGGGAGAAATTTCTCGGTCTTCGGTGATCAAAAATTGGTGGAGACGAATATGGAAAATATGTAGGATCACATTTTAATTGTGCCACCCCTGGATCCGATAATAGAACTGTAATACTCACTTTTTTTTTTTACTTCTATATGATGAGAAAATTGTGCAGGTCCTTATCTGACATTACTGTGATATCAATGCTATTGTGACCGTAGCCATACCCGAGATGAACATTTCATATGCAGTAGTTTTCTGTGCAATTCTATCTTAATCTTAATAAAGTATTATTTTACGCGACCGTTGTATCTTCGTCTAGGTACCTTGCGATAGCAGCTGGGTCCCAGGTGGAAGGGACTGCGTCGACGATGTGCGACGAGAGGGCGAGCGGCTGCGAATCGAGGCGGAGGTTGAAGAGGGAGATGAAGTAGCCATCCAAGGCCAAGCACTTGGTCTTTGCAGCATCTTGAGCCCATGAGCTCCCATCAAAGAGGAACATGGAGTTAAATAAACCTGATGGTATCTTTCCACTCAATGAGCTCCTTTGGTTGAACAACTCAGACATCTGCATGGTGATTAATAAGAATGTAGTACTACTATTAATTTACCTTACTTGATGTGTCCATTAATTAACACAATGTTACTCAAAAAAAAATGTTAATCACATTAGGTAAACCAGGTGAAGTACTAGTTGAGAATGATATGTAATGATCAACCACTCCCATCTATATATATATATATATAGTACATTTAGGTGGCCTATTTATTACCATCTGTTTACTGCAATTCTATATGCTTATATTGGTCAAGGTGCAGTTACCATAAATTGCATATCTAGTACACCTAAGAAATCAAATCAATCGAAAGAGTACAACTATGAGCGTCTGATGTGCTGGTACATATAATACGAAAGGCTCTGATTGATTTATATGAGCTAACTTGCAATCTCTCTCTCTCTCTCTCTCTCTCTCACACGCGAGTGCGCATGTCTATATATACACATATTTTGGCGTATCATAATATCAATGTCGCTGATGACATTTTGCATGATTTGTCATGTGTACATTTGTAGAGGAACCACATTTTGTCTATGTGTTAGTCATTTGTGTAGACCGAATGTGAACAGCGTTACCTGTAAGACAATAATGCTGACACAGTTTCATAATTTGCTCGAATATTTCTACGTGACAATCCAATGGATTGATTTGCTTATACTAAAATACAAATCATGTCCTTTTCTTCTACTTAAAATTCAGACGATATACCTTAAAAAGAAAAGAAAAAAAAAAAGAAGATTTCAGATGATGTAGTCGTATCAAGCTTAAATTAATTTCAATTAAATTGCAAATAAAATCAACGCAGCTAATTTTGCCATAATCCGGAAGATCGATGGAGACAAGAATTAAGCAACAATCAGACATTTGGTTAACAAGAAAATGAAGCTTCTGCTGTGACAGATAAAGAGCTGAAATAAATTTCAGAGTTGGAAACAGAAGCTCTGATTAAACTATTGTTTTATTATAAATATAATATTTTTGAAGTAATTTTAATAAAAGGAATTACTTATGCTTCCTGAGTCAACTTTGTGATTTGATTAGAGGTGTGTAGTTAGATCTATAAGCTATGTATAAGTGTGGACACATGGGAACAAAAGGAACTATATATATATATATATATATATATATATAATATATATATATATGAAATTAAGTAAGCGATTTTATGGAACTGCAACCATCATACATTTAGTATTGCATAAATATTTACCATCACAAAAGAAAAAAAATACTCCCAGAAATTAATATAAATGAATATAACAACATATTGTCACATATGCCAAGGAACTTAATTTTCTACCCCAAAAATTTTTTTTTTTTAAATCATTGCAACACATAAAACATCTCATCAAACAATTAGCAAATAAATATTACTTAAACTTTTTTTTTTTGAGAAAAATATTACTTAAACTTAACATGTTGCATTTGGCTAGAAAAGCATAGATAATGGCATCAAGCACTACATATATATATATATCTATATATATACATACATAAACCATGTTAAACAAGCTCAAAAAATTTTTTAAAAAAAACTATATTAGATGAAAAATATATAGTATAGTGCATATATATTCAACAAAATAGATACAAGGCAAGAAAAAAGCTCAAAAACCTTGTTGAACTCGAGCACGTCGGAGCGGAACCGGATCCGGTCGCCCTTGTCGCACTTGACGTCGACCGGGACGTCGCGAAACGCTCCGAATCCGGGCACGATGAGCTCCGCCTTCTCGTCGCTCGCCGCCGCGACCTTCCCCTTGCAGTACTTGAGCCTGAAGTCGCATGAAACATCAAATCCCCTCCCCAAACATCTCAAAGCGTTCTCAACTGATGCACTACCACTCATCATCTCTTGTTCCTTAATTTTTTCTTCTTCTTTTTTTCTTTCTTTTTTTTTTTTTTTCGCCCCCCTCTCCTCTAAGGTATAAACTATAATGGAAGGTGTCAAAAGAGGACTACGTTCGCTTCTTCAACTGGTTGGTTACGTTGAATTTGGAGTGCAATAAATAAGGGGGACATAATATATTTATATTTATATGAAAACATGAGGTGAATAGTGTGGAAAAGGATAGGGAGTAATGGGAAAACGGGAAGTTTCCGAAGGGGTTAATCGGTTAAAGTTGACCGCTATTTTCTCGCTAATTTTTTAAAATGACTAAGTTGCCCCCGCATGTTGGACCAAACTAAACTGGTTGATAATAACTAGTGTAGGTACCTGCGCGATACGACAGATAGATAATAGAACCAAAATTTTAAAATTTTAAAAAATAAAATTGTAGTTAGAAGTTTATATACAAATTTTTCTAAATTATAAAGCTTTGAATGAAAAATGTATAGTTTCCAAAACAACATTATTCTTTCATAATTATGATTAGAAACTTACTTTAGAATTTACCTGCGTTAATTGATTGCGCATTACTTAATTAGAAACTTAGTAGGAATTTAGTTTTTTTTTAAAAAAATGGATATTTGTAGTTTATTGGAGAGATTGTTTCCAAGCTTGATTAATTTTATAGGAGAGTGATTTGACTTTCCATAATTAAATTATGTTACCCGAAAAAAACGAGGGGTGGGATTAGCAATGCATCTTCCTAATTAATTAGGTAGTCAACTATGCTCTAATGCTTATTATTATTAGAGCCGTATAACCCAACGCCACGTCTCACCCACAAACACGTATAGAAACAAAATAAATAAATAAATAAATAAAATATTAACATACTTAAAATTTTAAAATTTGTGTGAATTTATTAAACAGAGTTGGATGGTCACGCAAAAGATAATGAGTGTTTCATTAGCTTAAAAAGTTTTGGAAATAGTTGAGCATTTTTTTTTCCTTAAATAAATGAAAAAAAAAAGGTGTAGGGGCAATTCCGTCATTTGGTCGTTGGCGTACCACCCGGGGTACTTGTAGGTGCCAAATGATTGGCTAGCACGTCGAAATGGCTAAATTAATTTAATAAAATGTTTTGTATTGTGAACAATATTCCTGTTACGTGCTCTTACTTTATCCATAAATATAAATATAATTTTTATTTTAACTATACATATGGGCCAATAAATATATATATATATCAAATCCTAGTACTTATATTAAGTGGCCTTCTGTTATTGTACTAAATCAAATTATACAAAATAATCATTTTTTTCTTAAAATTTAAGCCGGTAGGAAAAGATGTATAAATATTTTTATATTTAACATATACAGATACATTAATAGCTTATAAGGACAATAAATTAAAGTGATACTCTATTTATTTTTCAATTTTAAATATGGCATTGGAAATCAATATGTGAAATATTACCTACTCTTTAAAAAAATATATATAATTTTTTTCTACAACTAAAAAGTTAGCCCAAATAGGCAATACATTAGAAATTTATGTATTCACAAGAACAATTTATTTTTTTTTAGTATTTGAAATATATAACAATCAAAGGCAAATAATGATTCAGGTGTACTGTTTGAGGACCGTTCATTGTTGTCGGTGAGACGATCCAAACCATGCATGCCCTCTAAATCAAAATAAAAAATAAAAAAATAATTTTAAAAAATAAAAACATAGCAATATTTTTTAACTGAATTTGGTACACAAGCAAATATCAACTTTTGAATTCGAGTATAGTAATGGGAGAGAGAGAAAATGAGGCACGTGCGGTGAGAAACGACGATGCAAAAATATTATGTTTGTTTCCGTACGTAATATTACGTTTCGTATATTGCGGTTAGTCAGTTACGATATATTTTCTGCGATACTATTGGAGAACGCAGAAATATATTTCTATATACTTTTTCTCAACTCCATTCTATCTAATAGCGTTAGATGAATCTCAATACCAAACTAAGTCTTAAACGCCATTATCTTCTTTTGTTGTGCGTAATTTGTAAATTAAAAATCGGTTTGGTCAGTTCAAAATTAGTACCAACCACAATTTAAGTTTCTCGCTTTCAAACTATATAATATTATAGATGTTATTATTATTATTATTTTGTTTAATTGGGAAACGGCGGGAAGGTGCAGTTGAAGTCACGAGTCAAGGTATTAAAGCGGATACTTGGTCTTGTTCTCATTTAAGGGCATAAAAGAAAATATACTTTAGCGCATGGACTCAATAATTAAACGGAATTATTGATTCTAATACTCGTATCTATGGATCCAGCTTGGTGGGCTTCCGCCCCGATCCGCTACGAATGATACGGTAAGTAAAAATAAAAAATATAGAAAAATATAATTCTTCCCCAATCTATCCCGATCTACCAAGTAAATAGAGCAGAAGGCGGAAGACCTTTTTCTTTTTCCTTCAATCCGTTCTGATCCATCAAAATTCTACCAAAAATTCGCTTCCGTTCTGATCGGCCCAGAATGGGGTGGTGAGTGCGAATCAAAAATAAAATAAAAAATAGCATGCTCCGAATCCGCCCTACCACAACAAGAAGTGAAGCAGGAGGTGGAGGAACCCTTCCGTCCTGGAATCCGCACCATTTACATTCCTACTCGTATCATTTAAAAAATTGATGTGATAGAAAAAAATCTACGAATGTACTTAATAATAATAATATGAACTGCTTGATAATATTCCAATGTAGACAGTAATATGGACTGCTTTCTTTTGTTTTTTTTACGTATTTTCTGTTTGAGAAACTACCATGATAGTTGGGTCTTGATTTCATGATGTATGTCCTTTTCCTAGTACGGGAATTTCTGAATTTTCAGTTCACATTTGAGGAGGGTTTTAGATTACAAATGTGAAAGAGGAGGATTCCTAAGCCTCATGGTTATTTGTCCAGGACAGTCCACGAAAAGAGGAGAAATTGTTACACGGACTGCAGGTTGGAAAGACTGGGTCTAAATGTCAATATAAACCACTAGATATGTTCTATAAGCAAAAATCTATAATTTGCGTGACTAACTATTGACGTGCTGTTCTACGGCCATATCCGAAACAAGGAGACAACTATTGCTTAGTGCTGGGGCCCTAATGGTTGGCGGTGGCAATATATCTGCCGCGGTCCAGCGGGGCCTCTACCTGTGAACTACCATAGACAAAAGGGCCTGCTTATGGACTTGCTTCGGCCCATCCGGCCAACTCAGCTTCCGGACCTGATCAAATGGCGTTGGACCTCCAACCAAAAGTTTTCAGTCAGATTCCTTTATCACTTTCTCACGGACTCAGGCATGGTGGACCCCCTAAGTCGACATATCTGGAAATTGAATATCCCTGGCAAGATCAAAGTATTCTTATGGCTACTACTTCGTAAGAGGATCCCCACTGCAGACAGGCTCCATAAGCAAGGGTGGCTAGCGGATCAAACATGTTTTTTCTGTGCCGTTAATTTGGAAAGCTGCGACCACCTCATGAGTTCCTGTGTCTTTGTTCGCTTCATTTTGCTGAGCGTAGGCGGCTTGGCGGCTCTGTCTGATCCCTCGGACGATGCGAGAGACCTCTGATCTAAACTTATTGATCTAAGAGACGCCAAAGAGAGACTTATTTCCCTCTCCCTCCTTTCTGCCATTTGGTAGGTCATTTGGACGGAAAGGAATGGTTTAATCTTTCGAGGGATTGCCCCCAACCCTACTCGATGCCTGGAACGGGCGAAACTGCTGCTTGACACCTGGATCGCTCCTTGTTGAACCTGCTGGATCCCTGCTGTTTGACGCCTGTCGCTTTTACACTTTCTTTCTTCCTCTTTTGGTTTTAGTTATTTGTCGCTTTCGCTTCCCTTACCCTCATTTCCTTCCTTTTTTTGGTTTTAGTCTCTTGTCGTTTTCGTTTCTTGTCTTTGTTTTTTCTGGCTTTTGACGCTCTTTCTTCCGTTGGAGGCCCCGGCTGCCTCCATTATGTAAGCCTAATTCATCTTCTAAATGAATGAAGCAGGTAGCGTGCTACCTTTTTCTCAAAAAAAACTATTGACGTGCTGTTTATATAAAAGTAATGCGACAATATTATGATTAATAATACACCAATAATTAAGATATCGCATCACTTCAACATCTGTAATGTATTAACATTTAGTCAACGAAATTAGATTCTATTTTTCTAAAGCACTACCACAATCACCCTGTGCGTCGCCACAGGAATAGCATCTTCAGAGCCGGCTTCAGTGACTGGGTTTGGTATTTCGAAACTGGGCCATCGGAACTGCAGCTCATCGCAAGGTGCGAGTTCTAAGAACTCAAGATCATCCGCCCCCTCCACACCGTTGCCGGTTTTCTCCATGCAGAAACCAGAGACCTTCTGAAACAGTTCCCACCCTGCGCGGGTTCCCTTGGCACTTCGGCATCTTAGTTCATCAGAAAACAAGCATGCCTCAGTCTAGACATCGCACATTCTGATACCAATTATGCATCACTTTTCGAAAAAATTTCTACAGAAGTTCGAACATATTTATGGGAAAAACATGATAACTATATCGAAAACCCAAAACACATCACCACAACCCAGTTATAATCAGCTCAAAGGGACATCTCATCTCAAGGGTCAGAACAAGCATTTGCAAGCATAGCTTCGTTTTATGCTGATTATCAAGAAAATCAAAGATCATTCTTGAAGCCAAATTCACAAATATTTACTACATGTTGAGAGGGAGAACAAATTATTACATTTTATTATATATGACAGAGAACAATGTTCTTTTGTTTCTGTATCTTTTGTCTTAAAAAGTTCTTCACCTGCTCATCGCTTCAGTAGAATGAGACCCCGTCGTTGAGGATGGAGGTTTACATCAGTTGGACACCATGCTTTCGGTCTCCTTAACAAACCCATCCCCTGTCCAATCTTTGTCAGATTGTAAGCCTTTCCTTACAGCTTTTCTCTGCCTGATTGCCTCTTGTTGCCGCTTCACCAGGTCGGTATGTGTAGTGAAATACTGTAGGGAGACCCTGAAAAGATGAGGTACGAATATTTTTTTACATGGATTAAACCAAAGTTAAGATATAAATGCCTAGAAGAAATTCTGTTACAACAAAACTTGACAATGCAGTTTCCCGAGACGTCTGAAACTTTTTCTTTTTAATAAACAAGCGAGACGGGTCATGCCTTTAGTGTTGCTTTGCGATCTAAGTGCTAAAACTTCGTCCAGTAAATTGAGAAGGCAGCAGATCAAACATGAAGACATGTGTATTATCAAAAAGAGGAAATCAGAAGTCATACCCCCGAAAATCTTCGATTGAGGAAAAGTTGTGTTTTCTCATAAAATCCTGCAACTCAGCACAAAGCTTCTTCACAAGGCCATAACCATGCATCATCACACCTGTACATACCTGTGGTGAGAAGATGTTAGTTAATTAAGAAGCCCCATGGTATAAACATCCACGAAATGAAAATAAGGAAAGAAGATTAATGGTGAAGAAACTAGGGAAGACCGCCTAGCAGGAGAACTGTGTTTCAAAAGATAGATATGGCTAGTTTGAGAACTGTAATGCTCCCTTAGTACTATAGACAATTAATATCATGAGATTTCCCAGAGATAATGTATAATACTTCCATAATATTTAGGATTAAAGAATAAAATAAGGGTAATTAATAATATATCTCTCTATTTCTCTTACTCATTAACATAAGATAACAAATTACTACTCAAAATGCCTTTTCAAGTTTGAAGGGGTGAAAAAAGTGAAAAGAAATTGCTCGCCATTCTGCTGTGGAAGTGACGGAATCAGAATTTGCTTTTAACACACCATGCAAGCAAATTATCAGTAGTTTTACCTGAACTGTATTTGCTCCAAGGAGAATAAACTCGGCAGAATCTCCGCCTGTCTCGACCCCTCCAATAGCAGAAAGTGATTGCTCACCATCAAATTCCGCTTTCATCATCTTTGCAATCTGCATTACTTTTCCGAGTGCAATAGGATGCACAGCTTTTGCAGAATATCCACCAGGTGTAGAATATCTGCATTTAGAAGGTGCGGAGTGAAAAAGGGCATACATATCACCATTTAAATGAAGCAAGGAGCAGTCTGAGCAAGTGCAGCTGACCCCTCAACAGAAGGTTCCGGACGTAAAGTATTGAGATCAATTCCCATCACGCTCATTATCGTATTAATAGCGGAAACTCCTTCACATCCTGCTTTCAGAGCAACCCTTGCTGGCTGAAATGTGCAACCAGCACAAAAGATGAGACAGCCGCATAAATCATAAAGAAGTGCAAAAATATCAAGTGCTATCAGTTTGAGAAGAATTTCATAACAACAATAAACTGTCACTTTGTAACACAACAATCAATGACATCTTGAAAAAGTACGGAAACAGAATACAGGATGTTGTTTCAACTTGTGAGTACAAGATTAAGGTAGTAAGTGATAATGGTAAGTTCCCTTACCTGCGTAATATCTGTAATATTGGGGGTCATCTTTGCCCAAACAGGTACGGTAGCTTTCTCATTTATCCACCCGCAGACCTCCTCAAGCAAATGACAATCTTGGCCCACCGCAGCACCCATTTTCCGCTCCGGCATTCCATGAGGACATGAGAAATTTATCTCAAGAGCGTCCTAATTGAAAGTTATAATCAACTTTATTTGCTATAATTAAAGTTTCAAAGTTTGAAAGAATATACAAGAATGAATACCACTCCGGTTTCTTCGACGCGTTCAATAAGTTCTTGCCACGCAGCTTTGTTGTACTCCTCCATTATTGAAGCTATGAGTATCCTGTCCGGGTACTCTCGTTTTAGCTGCCTAAATTCATTCAACATGGTTTCGAGCGGTCGGTCGCTGATAAGTTCAATGTTCTCCCACCCGATAATCTGGCCCTTGGCGGTCCCGTTTGATCCGGCCCGGAGCCGCGCATAGCGAGGAGTCACATTGATAACTTTAGAGGCATCCAAAGACACCTATCATTGTCATTACACTAACAAATTTAAGTTTTTTTTTTCCTGGATATTCGACGAGTTCATAGATACAGGAAGAATTCTTAACACGTACATTGTTGTTAAGTGTGAAGTAGAATCATGACAAACATATGCAAGGAGCTTAAATAGTTGTACAACAGATTTGCATATATGAATAGTTCCAACCAGATCCAAACGCAGAATTTAGCAACATGTGGTCCAAGAAAAATACTTTATTAAAAGAAAAGCCCTCATGCATTATCATCCGTCAAAAATTGAATCTTTACCCGAGATAGAAACAAAGGGTTGAAGAAAAAAAAAACCCTGTGTTATATTTGGTTTAGATTTGTAGTTATCTAAATTTGAGGATAAATCCTAATCTAATTGGAATTAGATATTATTTAGATTTAATTTGGCATATATGAATTATAATTAGAAGTATAATTCTAATTGAATTAGAATTAGACTCTAATTAGGAGACATGTATTATATATACATGCTACGGCCAAATTAAAAAAGCCGCGACCAAAGATTAAGAGCCATGGAAATTAATTAAGGTGTTGGTGCTCCGTCCGGTAAAGAAGCAGCTGTGACTCAAAATTAAGCTATGATCTAATTAAGCTATATATTTGAGGAGAGTTGACCGAGCCATGCAGGTTGGTCTCTACGAGGAGCCGCAGCCTTAATTAAGAGGTGATGCTTAATTAAAGTATCTATTGAGTCGAGCCATCTCTTCTTTGATGCTTATGTCCGTACCACAACTGGGACGTGCGACGTGGTGCGCTTCGGTAAGAGGGTCGAGCCACTTAAGTTTTGTACGAATGCTAATTGCGGCGTTTCGAATCTAATTAAGCTTTGGTCTTTTGAGAGATTTTCTTGTACTCCGCCTTTTCGACATTAATAAAGTATTTGCTCCGTTTTCGTCCGTGGACGTAGGCCGTTGGCCGAACTACGTAAATATCGGTGTGTTCTTTCCGCTTATCTTTTCTTTTCTTGCATTAAATTATTTTCTGGATCTATTTTTCGCCGTTCCGATTTTAACACCCTGAAACTAACACTCAGAATTGTAGATTCTCTAAGATTCAATTCTAGCTTAAGAATCCAGTACCTCCTTTTCTACCACTATTACTACTTTTTTAAAAGTCGATTTACTCCTAACACCCACTTTACTCTCACCACTACTACTACTACTACAATTATAGAATCGAAAAAAAGGGCTTTTACGCAAAAGGCTAATCCAGTAAACAGGAGGAGAGAGGACGAGGAGAGGGGGGTGGAGAGAGGGAGAGAGATCGTACGGTCTTGGCGATGACGGCGCCCCAGCCCTCGTCGAAGGCGCGCTTCATGACGGTGTAGTTGGTGCCGGGGGGGCCGGACCCGATCACGAAGGGGTTCGGCATCTCCAACCCGTTCACCCGCACCCTGAGATCGGGCTCCGCGCGGATCGCCGCCGTGCTCCGCCGCCGCCACCGCCGGAGGTCGGGAAGAGGCCGCGGTCGCTGCCGGAACCGCCTCAGCTCCGACGCCGCCGAGCTCCCCCTCCCGACCGAACCTCTTACAAAGGTCGCAGACTCCATGGCAATGGCGAGAGTATGCAGCGATCGGTTTGTGGGAAGAGAGGATTAGGAATGAGAGAGAGAGAGAGAGAGAGGATGGTGGGTTTGGTAACTGGGTGAGCTGGGATGGGAATCTTATAATTTAGGCTCTTTTTATTAATCGGATCGTTTGGATCAAGAAGAATAAGAGGGGATGGGGCCCAGGGGCGTGACTGTGAGGATTCTCCCCCTTGGTCCTGGCCCTGGCTATCACTGTAGTTCACGTCTTCTATTTTTTATTCTGGTATGAAGCTGACATGTGAACCTTCACGTGTATGGCAACCTTATCTCGAAAAAAAAAAAAAAAAGAGGAGCATAAAGATTACTTCACCTTAATTATGGCACAATCTCCTCTAGTGAACATTAATATATATACATACATAGAGAGAGAGAGAGAATTTTGTTGGGCTATTGATAATAAAGCTTGATTTACTATCAATATATAAATCGAGCTATTTATTGTCGATCGTAGCGAAGCAAAATTCTCTCTCTATATAGAGAGAGAGATAAAGGAAGAGCACTTTGCTTAGCTTCTATCAATAATACACAGTTCAGTTTATTATCTATTTATTTTTAGTTATAGAATTTTCAAATTGACAATAGATATCATTGAATAGTCTAAATATTTAAATTATTCAGAAATTAAATTTTTTACTTTTAAGATTTATTTTCTTGTTCATAAAGTAAAACAAAAATAAATCGTTCGAAATGAATACCCTTTAAAAAGTGAGAATACAATTTCCATATTCAATATCTAAAGTCTAGATCTTATTTTAAATAATTTTTAAAAAATTAGTAAAAATTTGGCTGATTTGAACCATTTTATACTATTAAATGAGCAAACACACTGTAGGCTATTAAAATTTTTGTAACCTATTAGTGATATCAAAAAAATATATAAAATTTTACTTTTAAATAGTTCAAATATTTTAGATTATGTTCAATAATATCGATAGACAATTTGAAAACTCTATCATCAGAATAAATCAATAGTAAAATCAAACCACTTACTACCGATAATACTCTAATGAATCTATATATACATATGATAAATTGATAAGGAAAATCCAATCTGGCATTTTATGGTCTGGTTAGGCACTCGGTTACGGAACTATATCCTATCAAAATATTGGACCATTAAGATTATTTCTTAGTGGCGAGTCAAATGAGATTATTCAGGCCATAAAAGTGGGTGTTAATATTCAATTCATATACTTTTATTGACACAAAAGGGACAGGAGCGCATATCACTAAATTCTTTTTATCGAATTTATGATGCATAACCACCAGTTGTAGTATTATTTACAAGGTCGCATTGCGCTCCCGGACAATTGAATAAAGCCGGTGGCCATTGTGCCTGAAGATTCAACATGAAGGGCTTTATCTAAAGATTCAATCTTTATCAGCCCTAAAATATTAACTTTAAAACAGTGGTCCTCGAGCTGGTTTATATATAAAAATATATGAGCAAATAAAAGACTACGCATGCCGGCTTTCCTTTCTTAAGGTACCTTAATTTATGTCACACAGTATTTTAATTCCCTGGAAATAAACTCGCTACGAGTTGGCAATAAGCGAAGCAAGAACCAGATGGTAAATCCATATTCAAATCACATGTATAGGTACTAAATTTTGAAACTATTAACTGATACGAGGCCAATACACACTATTACCTTTCGCCGCGTATGATGAAATTTGAATACAAGCTAGCGAGAAAAATTTGCATACCTTAATAATGATAGAGCTATTACAGTTTCTCTAGAGTAAATCACATTTCACAAAGTATTCATGCCTTGCTAATACAGAAACAGTAAGAAAAAATGGATTTCTGAAGTCCAAGAAATAGATTACACATGTAAATATAGGAGAAACCGTGTATCTAAGAGTGTGATTACCATTTGCGAGACTGTTGTCGGTGTTCAAAGATTCAGATTGCCAACAAATATATCTCGCTCACCACCATTGCCCACCACAAGTTAGGGGCTCTCGGCTGCTCATTTGACTGATTCCTTCACGGAGAAAAAAAACAGTAACGTATCTTGGACTGCTCAAAATAGATTCCTCATCTCTGGAAAATAAGCAATCCGAGGTACCAGATACACCAAATTGTATAGCCGAGTGGGTAGTATAAGCTTGTAGCACCAAATAGGACCTGCACGAAATAGAAAAAATGAGCAATCAGATGGCAGAAAGTGTATATATGCAATATGTTTAGAGCCGGAAGAGGTACAAAAATAAAGTACTAACCAGCTGAGGGGAACCATACTTCATAATGCAAAATCCATTTCAGCCCGCCTCAGTACACGGGTCACCAAAGAGTAAAATTCAGGTTCCTCTTCCCTTATGCGGTCGATTGTAGTTGATTCATGTTGCTCGGCCTAGAAAAAGAGAAGATCAAGCCTTAAAAAACTTCCAAACTGCCCCATGAGATGATAATAACGTGACCACGTACAACACTAAACATAATGCAGTGGAGTTTGAAGACGACTTATATTGTAAATGCCGATAAATTATCTAGTGGAGTAAGCACATTCAAGCAGAGACATTTTCCTACCAAGCTAGTTATAACTATCCAGAGCTACAGAACAATAAAAGCATTATATACAAGAGGGAAGAGAAAAGGGAATGTCTTGTGCCCACTAGAATCAAGGGAAAAGAAATAGGTCATTTTATCAGTCATGGCTAATAAAATCTATACTAGCATTGGATGTTTCACCACTGAATTGCCATGAGCCAGAACCCAAAATAATAAAAATAATAATAATAAATAAAATAGAACATTAAAGTATTTTATACATGTTTAGAAATCTGTTGATTTGTATAACATATTATTACCTCAATAAATTTAAGAAGTATCAAATTTGAAACCGTAGCAGGTTTTGATTTGTCCCATCTGCAAAACAAAAGACAGAAGTCGGCCGTATTACCAACAGGATCACCAAACCATATAACATCTAATAACAATGCAGACTAAAAATTCCCCTTCTCACCTAAATGATGATGTGCACGCAGTTAACACTAGCACTAATGTACATAACAATTGCAGTATCATAAAAAACAGCAGCATCAAAGCAATCATAGCAGTACACGGAGTATTCAGAAACCATGTCTAGAAGAGAAATATTCAGCACATTGAAAATGAGAGATGATGGATGTCAAGACTCAAGAATAAACAAAGGGGACTGCATGAAAAGGTTAAAATCCATAGAAAGTGGAAGTGGCTTCGCCTGCATCTGAGAAAGCAAAATAGCAAATTGGCTGTAGAATTGAACAATACAGAGGCAGCATTACCAATATTGTTGTTTACAGTAACCTGATCAGTGGTATGACAGAGAGTAGGTAGAAGTCATTGAATCTAAACCTTTAGAAAGTAGGATAATGTAAACATAAGCCAAAGGGAAATTCTATAGTCAGATCTATAATAAAAGAGAAAAAAAGCGCGCAAGCAATTTCAAGATTATATTCAGAAAATAGCAATACAAAGCATCGAATTTAGAATGATAACATTCTGGAAATAGGTATCACTAGTCAGAGAAGTAATCATACCTTACAAGCATCAACTCATTGACGGATCGCCACATTTTGCGGCCAATGCCCTTCTGGCTTTGATCTCTTGCACTTCGACCATGCCACAATTCTTTAACAACATACATAATTTCTTCAATGTCTACCTAAAAATTGAGAGAGAGAGAGAGAGAGAGAGAGAGAGAGAGAGAGGATAATCAGCGTCACAATTGAAATAATCGGACAGGAATGAAGAGCGACTAGTATACTATAGATGTAAGCATTGTGGTAATGCTACATATAAAGAGTGATTATATCACAATATCAGTTTCTTCATCCATCAGATTGTCCATTATACCACCCAATATGGCATCTCCTGAGCATCTTCGTGGATTTTGATTTCGAATAAACAATTGATTGGAGTGGTAAATCTTTTAAAATAATCCAAAGTTACAACAATGAACATAAGCGAGAGATGAAACAAAGTTGCAAAATCGTACCAGAACTTGACCTGCTGAGCCGTATATTAGCTCCTCATGCTCAAGTAGACGCTGATGAAGAATGCGATAGTGGTCCAAATCCAAATTAACCACTGGTTCAGTTTGAACAGAGAACCCTGCGAGTCTTGTGACCACATAGGAAGCCATCACTTGTCCAAAAATTGCAGGGATGGTTCCCAACACTGGAATAATGCGAACCCTAAAACCTGGCACGATCTGATAATGCAGTTGAATTGCTGTTAGAATATCAAGTACGATAGGCAAATATTTAAACCAAGAAATTTAATCAGAAGGCTACTAAGAAACCATCAAATTCACCAAAAATGCAGGTACAGACAGAAACAAGTGCATAACAAGGACTAAACTCTTGGGCCGGTTCCACCTAAAGCTTATTCAAAATAGCACTAATACGGTCAACTTGTGGCAAGTTGAAGACAGTGATGGCAACATCTTAACAAATTTTACTGATTTAATACGGCATGTCAAAGACTAAGTGCCTTGATTAAAGACTGCTTTTTTATTCCTCTATGTACAACAGGTGATGGATTAAAATAAAAAGACATTAAAGGGAGCTGACTACAATTACATGATCACTAATGACGTTGAAATAACAAAGAGAAAATACTTTATCATCATTTTTACATATCCATAGTTTGCAACCAACAGATCTACAGTATACAGTAAACACTAAATCCAGCATAGCTTACATTCATTAGTTTCTCTCCTAAGAGATTTCAAAATATGAACTCTTTGGTGTTAATTCAATTGATATCTCAACTCAAATTAAAATAACTAAATCTACCTAAATTGCCAAAAGCAAAACTTCAGTCCAACTGAACGGAATGAATATGTAAATTCAATCAATTGTAAAGAAATACTGTTATTATTTTTTGACAAATAAAAAGCTGGTAATTAAATCACTTAGTAGCTTCTTTTCCTAGAATCACAGTCATAATACGTGAGCCAAGGCTACAATATTGCATGAATAGTAACTCATTATCAACCAAGGACCTCACCTGATAATCCAATGGGTTCTCTTCCTCAGCGGCAGAAATTTTAAAGGGAAGTAGCTTCACCTTGGGCTTCTCCAAAGAAAAAACTACTGGTATTCCGCCGTCAATTCCATAGTCTTTTCTCAGACGATATCTCACCTACAGGGGTAAAACTATTAACTACTTTTAGGTATAAAGCAACAAAGTTTTGAGAAATAATGTCAAGGATGGAAAAATAACTAAAACACTCAAATATTATATTCAAGTTTTCCCCGAAGACTAAGCGTCTTCTTCAGTAGCAGGATATCAGGCATAAAAACATGTGATCTTATAAATAAGATATTTAAAAAGGGAAACTCCAAGCTCATGATTTGTATGAGAGAATACAGATGGAAGGAGCACACATATCCTTTCCACGTTATCCTTTTACAAAACTATCTACAATATGTATCTATTAGCAGCAAAAACAGGTGGTATGCTCCACAATGCAGCATAGCTGCCAACTTAAGAACTAAACATACCTAAACAAGCATTCAAGGACAGCAATAATTTGCCAAAAATTGCTTAAGTGAAGCATTAACATTTGTTAGAACCTAGAAGTGTTATACAAACTGCAAATAGAACAAAAACGCCAGCAGACGGAAATCATTATACTAACTGAAAAGATGTAATGCAAGTTTAAGAGATCATTACAGCCCGAGAGAGAGGGTCATTGCTAGATTCCTGCAAATCTGCAATACGAATTCGAGTCGGATCAGCTCTTGCACCAGCCCCCGTGGCAGAAAGCACCCTTAAGCCTCTACGCACGCATGCAGCAAGAAGTGCCACCTAATATAGACAGGGAGAATTAGGCAAGGAGAAAATTCAGTGAACATGCACAGAAACCAATTACAGTTATCCTACAAGGTTACTAGACCAGTTCTACAACTGTTAAGTTCTAAGGTTTGCCAGGCAACTACCGATAAGCAACAATTACATGATTTCATGGTTATTCATCATATATCTAATCACTGATTTGACATTTCTTCTTCAATCAAATTTCCCTGGCATTTCCATAATATGCTTTAATTTAAGTTCATTTCACAAACTACTTGTTCAAACAACAAACAATATAATGTCTTCAAAATTGAAATGTATATGGTCCTTTTGGACATCATTATAATATGCCAGTCAAACACTATATAACATGCCAGTTACAATCACGATAATTTTGCATTAACAATGTGGTAATGCAAACCAGAGAACATTTATTTGGTTTCAAATGGGCGATGTAAAAGAAGTTTCTTTTTGATAAATCACCAGCATTGTCTAACATGTTTGAATTCTGCATCAAATCAGTATGTAACCATGTGTATGATTAATGCATCAAGCAATCAATTAAATTCAATAAGCTGAAATACTGATACATGAAGGTTATTATGCCTAAAAAACAACAATTGATCCACTAGTCACAATAGTATGCATTGTAACATAACCAAAAATCAGACTATATAAAAATGAAAAATACCATCATTGGTACTGAAATAAATACTTAGTAACTGCCATTCTTCGGTGTGACTCGCTACCTTGGTGTCGATATTATCAATGCAATCAAGAACAAAATCAGGATTTCCAGATAGAATTTCTTCCTCAGATGATGCGTCATACAACTGCACTTTCGCTTCTATTTGGCATTCTGGATATATTGCTGAAAAGTGCTTCTGTAGACAAATAGCTTTTGGAATCCCAACATCCTCTCTAGTAGCCACAGCATGTCGATTTAGCGATGAGAGCGATACCTTTCACAGATCATGAGTTCCTCATTAAAGTTCACCTATTGTAAATGTCTAATGTCATGGACAGAATCATAAGAATACGAAAATCTCTCACTACTTGTTGACTAGTATAATAATATATGAACTATGTGATACATATAGAAAATCCATAAAAATTCTTTTCCATTTTAAGATATATTCTGGGCCAGGTTTAGCCAGATCATGAACACCCTTCATTCATGCACAAAATTTAATCAAGCCTTATAAAGTCCAATTAATCTTGGATGAAATGGATTGATTTTGACCACAGAAATACCATGAAGAATTTGAATTCAATGAATAGATTTTCACAAATAATCCATCTGGTTTAGCTTGCAAGAAATGATTTCATCAACGTCTTCATAAGGCTAAAACAACAAACTAATCTTAAATGCGATCTCAAACTAACCCTAGATATGTTTGCAGATCAATGTATTCGCTATTCATAAGGCACGTACCTGATCAAAATCCACAAGCAGAAGCCTTCCAACTCCAGATCTTAAAAGCATAGAGGCGGCATGACTACCAACTCCGCCAAGGCCAATGACTACAACAAATGATTCAGTCACTTTTTTTTGAGATTCCATGCCAAAAAATTGAATATTCCTATGATTACAAAGAAATACAGAAACAAAATGTCAATATCATTTGTTAAAGGGAAATGCAAATGCAAAAGATCTTGATTTAATAATAGGACAATAGCAAAAAGAAGATATAGTATGCTACAGATATCTAGTAAGGGCTGCTCCTGCTTGCCTGTTCATATCTTTAGTTTATGTTTGGCTGTGTAAAAGCAGAATAACATTCACAACAATCAGTTGCCAGAATAATCAGCAACACAAGGGTTGAAGTGAAGTTCAAAATTATACAGAGTGGCGTATGGTGTCTATACAGAGTGACATATATTGTCCAAAATGTCACTAAAACACTAGCACAATGAAGTGAATTGCTTCTTTCCTGTCCATCAGTATAACAATCAGACAAACATGAGGGAAAGTTGAAAACAGACCTTGTAAGTTGTTCAGAGACCACCTCATCTGTCAAAAGATCTGAACCAGCCAAACCATCCCGAAGATCCTTGAGTCTTTTTCTGCCTCTACCAACTGAGACATTTAGCTTCAAAATAGTAGAAAATTAAAATATCTAATACAGATCTAAAATAGTTTTTTAGTTTTAAAGTTTTCCAAGCCATCAAATCTCAATAATTAAAGAACAGCTCAAAGAACCAAAAAATCTGTGATGAAAGGTCCTTAAAAAACAGTACGAAATGCCAAGGGGGTTTCACCAAGTAATTTTTGAAATTGGGTCTTGGTGAGCTTTCTAATTACTCAACAACACGAGATCGTACATACACAAAATATAAATATGTTCGGAAAATTATTTTGTCATTTAACTTCTTTTAACAGGTTAAAGGATACGATCTAAAGAAAATGAATACCTCTAGGCTAATGATGCGTGGATAAGTGTGCATCTGAAACGCCTAATAACTTTGAGAGCATTACAAGACGTTAAATGCATCAAATGAGGAAATCAAACCCTAAAGCGAAAAGACGTGTTTAAACATAAGATTGTCCTCGGAAATAGCATCAAGATTCGCACGCGTTGATAAACGCAATTAACGGAGAAAAAGACCAACCATTCATATCATCATCCGCTGCAAACCCATCATCTACAGATTTTATTCGTAGCCTCGATGCGTATCTGCGAACACGAATCAAGTCATAAGAACCTCCACGCAACAACGATACCAAGCCCTAAACCCCTGAACCATAAAGGCCCAAGCTGCAAGAGACCCAATCAAAGAGAGAATAAAAGATGCGATCTCGGGCACATTGGATGATCATCGGCTCAAAATAAAGATCGAGAGAGAGAGAGAGAGAGAGAGAGAGAGAGGCTAACCTGGAGAAGAACTTGAGGAGAGCGATGGTGGAGAGGGAGCCGAAGAGAGCTCCGGTCCCGATCAATATCCACTGCTTCGACCTCTCTCCCATCTCCCAGTTGGATCTCGGAGGCGAGAGAGGATAAACCCTAGACGAAGAGATTTGGAGGAAGAAGAGGAGGGGGCGCGGAGACGCGTTCGAGTTTTCGTGCGAGGGGACGGGGGAGGGGACATTTATAGGATGGATTGGGTTGGGCTATGGTCCATAAACTTAAGTCGGGCTCGTGAACTGGAGGCGGAGAAGCCCGTTTAAGGGCCCACCTTTTGCGCCGGAAATCATCCATAGGCTTGTTGCACCACGCCACCGTGGACCGGACCATTTAAAGGCCCAGAGCCCGAACCCAATGAAAGAACCAACCGAGAGCTAAAAATTTTAAAAAATTTCTGATTATTAAATGCTATGTTAAAAAGAAAAAAAAAAAAAAGGAAGAAAAGGACCTAAGCCTTAATCTCGAGAAATTCTACACTATCACACTTACACCACGTCATCAATAACAAGCCAATCACATTTCTTCTTTTCAAACAAAAATATAATAAAAATATTTTTTTACAATCATGATGGGACATATACTTCTAAAAGGAGATATTTGATTGATTTGTTACGTCACGTCACCAATATACCCGTTACATTCTAAAATTTTTCCTTAATCTCACCACAAAGATCATGATAACACAAACTCTTTTTTAAAAAGCTTTGAAAATTACTTACATCCATATCTTTCGTATTCTTCTTTTTTACCCAACAACAGTAATTCAGTGATTGCAGGTCTAAAACTCCACGAAACGGCAAATATGTCATGATTTAACATTCGCGCCGTCACTAAAGCTAGCAACTTGTAAGCATCACATGATCTCAGTGAATTTTTCTCTTTTCTTAATGATATGCAGTTTCTGTTTCCTCTTTTTCGAGAAATTAATTAATACTTATTTTAGTGAATGTTGCGGTGATAACTGATAACTTATCATCACAGTCAAAAGGTGATAAGCTTCAGAAAAAGAACGGACACACAAGTTGGTCTCTTGTGCGCTTAAAAAATTTTCCTACGAATCCGGTCCAACGTTTTAGTGATCTAATTTTTATTTTAAATTCAAATCAACCAAAAGGTTACACTTTCCTTTAAGAAATTTTTTTCTTTTTGACAAAATGTAAGGTGGGCATTTTTAAAATATATAATTGGATTGTGACCATGGTGTAGAAAGTGGACGCTCTAATTTCGAAAAAAAAAAGAAACTTCTAGGATCAGAGCGAATTGATATTTGATAGTGGCCTTATATATATATATATATAGGTAATATGTTATTCGTTTTGTTTAAACTTAACTGAAAATATAAATCAAACCGCCATCTCTGTTTTGGCTTATTATTCTTATTTTCAAATTAGAAATAAAAATAATAAGCCAAAACAGAGCAGATAGATAGGGCTTATAGTTGGTTAGTGGGTTACCTGGGAACTCAGGAATAATGCTATCTTCACGACTATGCCCGATCCATCAGTAGGCATCTACAAGACCAAGCAGCTGATGGACCTGTGGATGACAACAGCTCACGATTGATCGGTTTCTACATGAACTAGTAGCTTCTTTTTTCTTTTCTTTTTTTTCTTTTTCTTTTTTTTCCGCTTTTGACTCGCCTTACACCGAGGCATTGCTGCCTCACCCATATAGCTTAATTCATTTACTTACTGAATGAAGCGGGTAGCGTGCTACTCTTCTCTCAAAAAAATTAGAAATAAAAATTAATGGGCGACAGTGGATAATGTTAGGTTCTTCTTCTTATTCTGCAAGGCTCAGTGCACTTTGCATCATACTCTGCTTTATGGCTGGATCCTAATTGCCTATATATAATTTTGTATTAATGGTGGTGATATTGAACCTGACTAGAGCACTCAAGATGCACCTATATACATATGTATATAATATATATATGTATATATATATATGCATTTTGTGATATGGGCTTCAGGGAAAAGCTGGTTCAGATCATAATGATTAATTAATCAATAATAAACAGATATAATAGAGATTCACTACCTCCATTACATGTCCAAAATCATCAAAAGATACTACGTAGTTTGAAGTGTGCATAAAAGAGAGCTTAAAGACAACGAAGCTGATGTGGACACAGCGCAACGCGCATTGATTAAACATATAATCCTCTTAATTACCAACCTCACAAGGTATTTTCCAACACCATTTATCATATTTTTATACTATATATGTACGCGATTGGCATTTGAGTTGGTAAAGTTATAATTAATGCCCTGTGCTTAATGCCCACTAACTTTTCTTTTTTAATCTTTGACAAACTAACTATGACATGACAACGTTACTCTATTTGGAAAAGAATGCGCTTTATTACTTCGCACCATATTACTGGTCAGATCTTCTGCAATATGGTTACGAAATTAGTTTCTAAAATAATAGCTTTTCTACTTTATAAACAAAAAATATGTAGTTTTGAAAAATAAAATTTTAAAAACTTTTGAGGAATGTATAGTTTGTAAGTTCCAAAAAATCTTTAATCTAAAGATATGGAAAAACTATTAGAACCTATATTCTATAATTAATTCTATCCAAATAGTATATTGTTTTATTTATATAAGCTCCATCTGGAACAAGTAATCCTATATATGTACTTGCTTACACCTTGAGATGCTGAGATCAAGCAGGATATCGCAATTTAACTCAAATATCGTGAACGTTGTTATATATTATCCTTCACTCAAAAGGCATCCACCCACAGATTTTGCGATGATCTGCACAAGTTGTTAGCTTAATTTAGAATTCGGTGTGTAATTACTAAGAAGGGAAGGAGAGCAGGTGAATAAAGCAAGCGACCGACCGCATAAATCTCACTTAGGACAATTAATTGGACATATCCATCATACTTAGGAGCAGATTACTATGAATATTTGTTTTTTTTTTTTTGAGAACGAGGTAGACTAGCTACCTACTTCATTCATTGATAAGTGAACTAGGCAAACAGTATGGAAGCAGCCAGGGCTTCCGGGGCAAAAGAAAAGCAAGAAGAGAAACAAAACAAGAAAAAGAAGAAAACAGGAAATAAGACGAAAAGAAAACAAAAAATAGGAAAAAAGGAGAAAGGATTAAAAAAGGTGGTGCGCGGAGGGTAACGTCGGAGAATTAGACCACAAATTTGTAAGAAGAAAAGCCTGCTCCAGAGCTCGGGTGGCATTAGGAGACGTTGTTCTGAAAATGAGGTTGTTTCTTTCCGTCCAGACAACCCACCAAGTAGCCGCCAGGGAGGTTAAGGCCTTGGTTCTTTGAACTGTGCCGGTACTATGAATATTTGTTGTGCTAGCTCAATTGAGCATTGACTTTTTCTTAGCTTTATCCAGTTACATCCTAGTTGAGTATACTTTTGTATTAGATAATACTTATTAGCTTAATGTGGCATGTGACATGCATTATAAATTAAGGTAACCCACATAGCCTCCCCATTTAAAGGGCCTAAGTTTATGCATTTTGTCTATAATGTAACCAAATCAAGTTAAATTTGTGTTTAATTGCTCCTTAGGTTTGAACTCTGGACATTTTTATAGGGCCTAGCTAAACCGTAGAATTACTAAATAGGAGGAAATTAAATGAAGAAAGGAACTTGATGAGACAAGAACTCTGAACCTCTTATCTCTCGTATCATATTAAAAAATATAAAACGATTCGCACAATTTAACACTTAACAACTCATAATTTGAGTGAACAGATGCCCAAAAGATGAATGAAGAGACGAGGAATAAAATGAGCCATCCAACTGATTGAAATACTAATAAAAGAAAACGCAAGGATATATACCTCATTCAATCTCTTTTTCTCCTCGATCACTTACACAGGATATAAATATTATGACAAACAAGTGTGGCCTTTCGAAGGGCATAAGATGCAGAAGAAATTAATGACGAGAAAGAAAATGCAAAGATTCGATGAGCTTAAATTCCGTCGACCATCGTTTTACTGCTTGATACATAATCTGTATGCTTGAGCACAAAAAAAGTTCGTAGTGCTCTCTCTATATATATACTTTTAGTTGAAGATAAATTAGCTTTCGCAAAAATTATAGTAGCACTAATTTGTGACATTTGTTGATATACAGAATCGAATAATTATGAACTTTTCAAACAACTTTATTCAGTTGGTGCACTCGAAGATTGTAACCAAGCCAAAGAGATCTCGAAGCGCATTTAGGAAAAAAGAAAAAGAAAGAAAGAAAGAACCACGCCACCCTTTTTTCCACACCACTAAGATAGAAAATGGAGAGGCATGCGATGCGTTAGTGTTTATCATCAAAGTCCATTATTTGAGTCGTGTTTCCTACTAGATTGTGTTTATCATTAAAGTTTATTATTTGAGACTCATTTTCTACTAGATATAATTTCCTGGTAACATAGTACGTATCAGTATGAATTAAGTTCTAAACCCTTCACTCTGTGAGGTCGTCGTGAGTTTAATTCGTATATTTAACATTTAACAAATTCAATTTTCGCATTATATAATGAATTAAATATTTGTCAATTCCTATCTTACCTATTAATTATACGTCTAATATATATATATATATATATTTCTTAGCATATTTCCAACTGAGTCGATTTTTTTGGTAACTACTATGCCTAGAAGAACTTGAAACTTTAATATTGGTACTTAATCCCACAAGAACCTTCGACCTTATAGCTTGTGAAAACATGAAACTTCTCTTAATGTTTTGAGAATGATAATTAGTTTATATATATAAAAAAAAAGAATGGCGCAATCTCACATTATTAATATAACTTCTTTACCATTTCAAGCGTAAACTCGAAAAGGTTAACTAGATTTAATAAAATAAAGAGACTGTTTGTTTCGCTGGACCTGTCACTGTAATGCACTTGTGAGTTAAGTAAACTATATATATACATCGATCACTCACAAGGAGCGAGCGACATGGTGACTCTATGCAGCAGCAGATGAATTCAGCAGTTCATGCGATTGATCGTGCGCATATCTCAGTGAAATATATAGAGTCGTCAACAATAATATCGAAGCTACGATAGTTCTCGGTGTGGTGGACACTCCACTTTGGCCTTCGAGTTAAAGAAAATCAAACACGCCCATAGCACGGGTATTCCATAGCCACCACATTCATATTTCACCATGAAAACATAAAGTCTTTTTGTTTTTTTTTTTTGCAAACAGTTTTGCAAAAGGCAAAGTGAACAGCTAACCAAATTGAAGAATGCGACTTCTACCGAAAAAGCAAGGTCCCACCGATTTGATCAGAAACGAGAGTACAAACCGTTGGACTCAAGTGGGATCGAGGACACCCATCCTTGATAAGTGATTACAAGTCATCCCGTGCTGTGTCTCACTATCGCGTGCGCTGTATCACAATTGAAAAACAAAAAAATAAAAAAATCACCCATCTCGAGTGCATGTAGCAAAAGATTTAATGGTAGGTATTCGAGATCAGAAGTTCGAAGTCTTATTATTTTACATTTTCAGCAGCATTTATTTTTGAAAAATGAACAAAACAAATAGTACTATACTAGCTATATTTCTGTCGGTAAAGAAAAATAATTAGATCGGTCGTTTCTAGATGCATTTTATATGCCATCGAATATTGTTTTGCAGTAGTTTATGATCCAAGTTAGTGATATCCAACAATAAGAATCAGGTAAGTGCATAACTTGGCATTTAAGATTGTGTAGAAAAATTGTAAAATGCTAGCTAGCTCTATTGCCCACCAAGTGTTTTTAAAATTATCATAGATGTCTTAAAAATAAAATGTTAGTTGCAAATGATTTATAATGCTTTTAAAAGTCTATATATTTCAATTTATATTTTTTGATAAATATCTTTTGTATGTAATAAACCATGCATGACTATTGTGTTGGTTTTTTGAACTAAATAATAAGCTTCCAAACAATATCATTGAAGCTGTAGATCATAACATGATTTACAATTAAAATTCTATTTTTTTTCTCAATAAAAGAAATATATATATAGATATTTGTTGGTTCTTCAGCGACGTGGTGGACCAGGTCCACAAACAATTCTGATCATTTGATTGGCTCACCATCCCCGATCCATCCCGAAGTGCCTCACGCTTTTATTTCTCTTTTTTTATTAATCCTGAGCCCGGCCCCCGCCCCTATATAAACTCTCCTCCCTCCTTTCGAAGACAATCAAATCCCCCACACCCTCCCCCCTCTTCCTCCTCCACACACAACGCGAACCCCGTCCACCCTCCGCTTTCGCCTTCGCATCCCAAACCCTAATCGAGCAGTCGATCGATCGAG
This sequence comes from Ananas comosus, assembly GCF_001540865.1. Lineage (NCBI taxonomy): Eukaryota > Viridiplantae > Streptophyta > Magnoliopsida > Poales > Bromeliaceae > Ananas > Ananas comosus. The sequence goes on along the minus strand of NC_033626.1, from coordinate 12,801,854 downwards.
CGCCATCGACGCACGGACGACGTTCCGAGGAGGCCGAGCAGGAGCGGCTCGCTCCCGATCGTCCGATCCCGGAGTGGACGGTCTCCGATCGGGGGAGGCCATGGCGCCGAGGGCGAAGGACGACGGCGTACGGACGCCGGAGATCGAGTACGAGGTGGAGGAGCTGGATGATCGGATGGGGTCGTCGCAGGGGAGCCGCTTCTCCCTCATCTCCTCCGAGTTCGGCCTTGCCCGACTCCGCCGCCGCGCCGCGAGCCGCCACCGCCTCTTCCAACGCTTCGTCATCCTCCCCGACAACCGGTAAAAAAATAAAAATAAATAAAAATCCCCTCTCCCCTCTCCTCTCCCTCCCCATCCCTCCTCCCTCTTTTTCTTATTTCTTTTTTTTTTCCCCTTTTTTTCGTTTGATTTTCTGTTACTGCGGTTTTTGCCATAGTTGGGCACTGCGATCGAGGTGATCATAACTGAATTGCACGTTCCCACGGAAGTGGAGAGGAGAATTACTCCCTGCATCTGGTGTATCGGTGCACTCTATACACCACACCTGATATTCGATCCATTATATTTATATATACTCGCCCTTTCGAATAATCACGTTACACTGTCAGTTAACTAAATTAAATTATAATTTGAGACTCCACGGTAGTGTTTTTAGGAGTCCGATGTATAAGAGGCACGGATACACTGAGTGCACAGTAATTTCGCAGCTAAAGGGACCGATCGTGGCCGTCCATTGATGAGCACACGGAAACATGGTTTCTTATCCGCTTATTTCTCAGCCGTGTTATGTATGATTGGTAGGACCAGGCATAAATATTTAATATAAGGACGCCTCATCATAAATATATTTAATATTTTTATATTATAAAAATATATTCCAATACATATTTTTAATTAATTATTAAAATATAATTGAAGACAGAAATCGGCCGGTTCATCATTTTGCCGGTTGAACTGCTGGTCCAAATTGGACCAAAAGGAGATTTAAGCAAGTCTGATTTTATGAACAAAAGCGAATCGATTTGGGCAGTGGGTACCGTCGATCTGATCATCTGATTCAGCTTGGGTTTTAAATATTCGGATATATGGTGTTCAAATTAAAAAATAAAATTACGGTGCGGAATTGACTTGTCTCATTATTATAGATCAATGAAATATATAAAAAAATGATGATAAACATAATATTCACAACATAGCATAAGAGATCTCTGCGCCCTTAATTGCGGAACTTAGAATTGATAGTGATCACCTCTAAAAAAAAATAATTTTATGGGGGATATATACTACGTGTTCTCAGAATCTTATTAATTTGGCGACTGCACTTATTGAGGTCTAACACCATATATAAAAATACTTTAAATTTGTTCATTGGTGACTAAGCTTATTAAGCTACATACGTTAGCTGTTCATATTGGAGTCCGAGTACTTAATCATATTTTGTCTGTATATGGTGTGAATGTATAACCTGTTTGTGTAAGAAAATACATAAAATAATGTGACGTATCTCGTTATCAGATGTGCTTATCTTGCGAATTGCCACGATCGATCTGTTATCTATTCCTGCTCTCTCTTGATAAAATAATAATAATACTAATAATAATAATTTATTAGAAATCGTAAAACAAATGTTTTCCGTACTTGTGTGTTATCAATTTGTACAAGTATTAGAAAGATTCTTTCTATAGACTTCAGAGATGAAAATTGTAATATTATATTAAAAAAATTAAATTAATCTGGTACGTAGAGTTTAACTAATTAATAAGTGGTAGAGATCCCCCCCAAAAAAAAGAATGATGTGCTGTAACAGTCGTGGTGGTCTACAGCTAATATGACAAACCCGGTCCAGACAATAACTTTGCAATAATGTGGTGTGTCTGAAAGAAAAATACTTATACGTAGCCATAAGCGATGGCAATGTATAATTGATGTGCCACACTTCAAAAAACTACTAGCTAATAAATTGGCATACGAGCACTGTTCGAAGTTATTTAAAAAGAATTCTATTTATAGATTATTTTTTTTTATGTTTATAAGTTAATAACACATTAGCACGCATAACATATAAATTTTTAATAAATTAATATATCGAATCTAAAAATAATAAATAAGAATGCTAATAGGTTATCAATATATAGAAGGGCTCTTCTGAATGAATGAAGCGGGTGGTGTGCTATCTTCTTCTTCTTCTTTTTTTGAGATAGATAGATAAGCACGGTACCCGTTTCGTTTATTTTATTTAGAAATAAACTTAGCTGGAAATATGAATCAACTAGGATTCGAACTTGGGTCTCGAATACCAACTACCAAACTTTCTATCACTTGCTTTAAGGACGGTCGGTCAGTAACGTGCTATTTTTTTTTCAAAAAAATATATAAAAGTATCTTTTGTAGGAATCGAAGCATTTCTCCGAATTTATTTCAGAGCCAATCATTTCTTAGCTGCACGGTAGTGTTAGGGATATCCCTAATACTGCCCTTCTCTAAAATATTGCATTTCATTTTATTTATCTGGTTGTGTGAGGTTTGGCTTCCTTAAAATTTGCCGATGCTGAGAGATGGCGACTTTAACGAGTCATTAATGGGATACACGTGGAATCGATCGACATGTTCTTCTTCTGTCCTCACTTCCGTGAATGATCGCGACAGCTCTTTAATGCTCACGCAGGAAATGCGCGATTTCAGCCCCGTGTTTGCTCCCCTCCTTTTCCTTGCTCTCTTTTTTAGCTATTAAACTATTATTATTATTATTATTATTATACCGCTAGGAAACTGCCACGAGAATGTGTCACCAGGTAGCTTTGTTTAGTCCAGCATCGTACTCGGGCCATAATTGGGCCTGGGCTCGACTACATTTAAGGCTACTGCAGGGTCACTTTGGGCCATTTGTATACATATATTATACTTTTTGTTACTATTGTCAATTTCGAAATTTGATTTTGGCCTCTAAAGCGTTGTTTGTTTTCGGGTGGTGTCTAATGGTGGTGGCGCACGCAGATGGTACGAGGCGTGGACCAAGTTCATACTGGTATGGGCGGTGTACTCGTCGTTCTTCACCCCCATGGAGTTCGGGTTCTTCCGGGGGCTGCCGAAGAACCTCCTCTTCCTGGACGTGGTGGGCCAGCTCACCTTCCTCGTCGACATCGCCCTACAGTTCTTCGTCGCCTACCGCGACCCCCACACCTACCTCATCGTCTACAGCCCCGCCTCCATCGCCCTCCGGTATTTCTCCCCTTCTCTTTAGTTATCAATGTACAGTTAAAAGTTTTGAGGGATAAATCTCTAATAACTTCACTAACATATATGTGTTCGATCTGATGCTTTGCTTCGCCTCTGTTTTTGTAAACCTGCATCAGGTACTGTAAGTCGAACTTCATTTTCGACCTCCTCGGCTGCCTACCGTGGGATATCATCTATAAGGTTTCACCTACCCGAATATGCTGCATTTTGTTCATTCAGCAGTGCATGTCTAATATATAATGCTTAGTCGCAGGACCTGTGATCAAATTACCTACACTCTCTATTTTAGCCGAATTTTGTGAATTCCCACTTAAGATTCGGTAGTTTTTCTGAATTTGAAGGTCTTAGTTAGCGAAAGCATCTGCTTTCGTCTTCTTCCTTATGCGTACTTTTACAAATTCAATGCGTTTGTTTCTTTGCGTCGTGATTCGTATCGTTCCCAGATTATGGTTGTTATGTTCGCTTTTATGACTGCTTAGAAGAAATTTAAAGATCTTTCTTACAAGTTTCTTTTTTTTTTCCTAAAAAAAAAAAAAAAAAAATCTTGCTTGCTCAAACCAGGCTTCTGGAAGGAGAGAAGAAGTGAGGTACCTCCTGTGGATTAGGTTAACGCGAGTGCGCAAAGTTACAGACTTCTTTCAAAAGCTGGAGAAGGACATCCGCATCAATTACTTGTTCACGAGGATAGTGAAACTTATAGCTGTTGAGCTCTATTGCACGCATACGGCTGCCTGTATCTTTTACTATCTTGCCACGACTCTGCCTGAAGCGAAAGAAGGCTATACATGGATTGGGAGTTTGCGGTTGGGAGACTACAGCTATGCCCGCTTCAGGGAAATTGATCTTGCTAGCCGCTACATAACTTCATTATATTTTGCCATAGTTACCATGGCAACTGTAGGTAACTTCCGTTTTCATTATATGATTTTCATTTTTGTCTATTTCTGTCGCAACCGCTGCTTACTCTGCACATAGGAGTTTTGATAGGCTATGTACTATCCTTTTGATAGTGATACCTTTTTTATTGAACTTTTTGTGTTAAATTTTCTTTCTATCGAGTGGTTTCATGATTTTTCCGTCTCATCATCTCGTTGTTTAATTTGCATAACTGTATTGCATTCCGCAGGTTATGGAGACATACATGCAGTTAATATCAGAGAAATGGTATTCATTATGATTTATGTTTCTTTCGATATGATTCTCGGAGCTTACCTCATTGGCAACATGACTGCGCTGATTGTCAAAGGATCAAAGACAGAAAAATTCAGGGACAAAATGAAAGATATAATAAAGTACATGAACCGAAATAGGCTTGGAAAGGACATACGGGACCAGATCAAGGGACACTTGCGGTTACAGTATGAGAGCAGCTATACGGAGGCTTCTGTTCTCCAGGATATCCCAGTTTCAATTCGCGCTAAGGTGCATTAAAAAGAGACACCGTCTCCTTTAATTATTGTATCCTAAAGAGAGTTTGCTTTACAGAGCTGGGTAGTATCTATTCATTTAGTAAAAATGCTAAATTAGCTCCCGTTTGGTGAAAATGCTTGAGAGCTGAGACTTTAATCAGCTTCTTGATTTACTTATGGTGCTTGTGATGTTGACTTCTATTAATTTAATCTTATTTTTCTTCTGTAATTGTGGTGACTAATGCAAGATTTATATGCAGATCTCTCAAACACTGTACAAACCATATATTAAAAACGTTCCATTGTTTAGAGGGTGCTCAGCTGAATTCATTCAACAGATTGTAAGTGTGTTTGTTCTTCTATATATTTTATTACCCTAAGTATAGTAGTTTTTGTCACTCATATTAGGGAATTTGGTTGACAGTTATGTCATGTTTTAAGACTTGGAAGTATCTTTTTAGAGTTCGAAGAAATCATTTCATTCTCTAAGAATATTTATCTATATGTTGTGTCCCTTTGGTTCTGCAATATAAATTACTTGCTTTAATCTACTTTTCAGACGTGCTTAAGTTTCTTTCTAAAAATTTTTATAACAAAATTTTGCCCTATATTTTTTGATTGAGCAGGTGGTTAGGCTACAAGAAGAATTTTTCCTTCCTGGAGAAGTGATTTTGGAGCAGGGTAGTGCAGTTGATCAGCTGTATTTTGTCTGTCACGGTGTGCTTGTGAGTTGATGCCTAATCACTATGTTTAATCCTCTGCAACTTTTATACGGAAGCAATGCACATAAGGCATTAGAGTTTGCTCTGCTTTAACTTTTACTTGCATGTGATTTTATCCGATCTTTATGTTATCTCATTGAATGTCTATGTCCTGCTATATGTTTCTAAAGACAAGACTTCTTGCAAACATTAGTTGGCAGGCATTTTGTTTGATGTACCCGAAACAGTCATACATATGTTAATATTTTGAGGAGGTTTTCTTTTGCTCCATTTTTCTTTCTTTTGTATAGTTGGATCAAATTTAATTGTTGCATGTTTTGTTGAGTCGTTTAGCGAAGAAGGATGGTGCTAAATAAAATTGTAGATTCTGGTTCCTTTAGAAAACAGAAGTGTTTTTGTTTTGAAGTTTAGGTTTCATTACTGGGATGCATCTTTTCAGTTCCAGATTTGATAAAATTTATTCATTGTTCTATTAACCACTGTAAGTTAAATATACATAATGTTCATTGCAATGGATGCAACAGAAATAAGATGTTATCGTAATCAATATATTAGCTCCTTATAATGCTTTTGTTTGTAAAGGAAGGTGTAGGGATTGGTGAAGACGGAACAGAGGAAACTGTTTTGCGATTGGAGCCTAATAGTTCATTTGGAGAGATTGCTATTCTATGCAACATTCCTCAGCCTTATACTGTTCGTGTTTGTGAACTTTGTAGACTCCTTCGACTTGATAAACAAAATTTGTCTAATATTCTGGATATCTATTTTGTTGATGGTCGGACAATCTTGAGCAATCTTACTGAGGTATTTTATCAAATGAGACCTTTATATTATTTGTATTACTTGGTCATTACATTCTTTGGTGCATTTGAAATATAATAACTTCTACATGAAATATTTGGTATAAATTAATAAATATTTCCAATTGAACAGCAGGGTAACGAATCCAACTTACGGATCAAGCAGCTGGAATCTGATATTACATTCCATATTGTAAAGCAAGAAGCTGTGCTTGCTTTAAGAGTAAACAGTGCTGCTTTTTATGGGGATTTGCATCACCTAAAAGGTCTAATCCGGGCAGGAGCAGATCCCAAGAAGACCGACTATGATGGACGCTCACCTTTGGTATTAAACTTCTTTAATATCCTTCTATGTGAACTATTTCTATCTTTTTTGATGTTTCTTATTTTTCCTACTTTTATTTCTTCTTCATAAAGAAAAGGGAAAAAAAACAAAGAACTAGTGCATTTGTCAGGAGATGCTAAAAGTTTACATTTCTCTTGATGCTCTATTTGGCACCAATGCTGTCGGTTGACCTAAACTATTCCTGTACCAGCATCTTGCCGCATCAAGAGGACATGAAGATATCGTTTCATTCCTCATTCGAGAAGGGGTGGACATTAATCTTCCTGGTATATCCATCTTTTCCCCCTTTCTAATTGTTTATATTCGTTTACGTTGATATGTATTGTAAATGTAACTGCTCTCTGCTCCTATAATGTAATGGTGTATGCGCATAATGATATATTTTTTACAATTAGATAAATTTGGAAACACACCCTTGTTGGAGGCTGTCAAGGAGGGGCATGATCGAGTGGCTTCTTTACTTTACAAAGAAGGAGCTGAATTGAATCTTAAAGATGCTGGAAGTCATCTATGTGCAGCTGTTTCGCGGGGTGATGCAGATTTTATCAGAAGGGCCATATCATATGGTGCTGATCCAAATTCAAAAGATTATGATCACCGCACTCCACTTCATATAGCTGCTGCTGAAGGGTTATACTTGATAGCCAAACTACTGATAGATGCTGGGGCTAGCGTTTTAGTTATGGACAGGTATTGTTGTGTGACAACTTGTCTGTTCTAGACTTTTAATTCAATAGATACTTTAAATTTTGAGAGATATTTAACTGATCAGGATATCGTGAATATTGGCATCTTTCCTTTTTATCGACCAGTTGTAATTACATGAAATTAAGGTCTGTTGGAATCAAATGGTGCTGTTATTTACCATTAGTTCTAGAATGCTGTAGGTAACACCTATCGCCTTTTTTTAAAAAAAAAAAACTGAAAAGTGAATCGATTAGTGCCAAAACATTTAAAAATTGTAACCTTGAATTTTTTAACCATAGCCAGAATCATTTTTTGCTTTTGTATCGAAATGTTTAGATATGCCTTCATATTTGGATTCTACTTTTCTTCCATGCGGAAAATGTACTGTATGGACAATAATTTGTTAAAACACTGCTAAATATTTTAGATGGGGAACTACTCCACTGGAAGAAGGACGGAAATGTGGTAGCAAATCTTTGATGATGCTGTTGGAAGCTGCAAAAGCCGATGAGCTCTCTAAGTTTCCTGACCGTGCAGATTTTCGAGGTAAAATCCAGCCGCCTGCTACTTCCTTTTCTCTTTGGTATTTAATGACAATAAATTTAAGATGATGTCATGATTCGATTAATAACAATATTAATGTAATTAAACTTACACATCATGTTTTCTCTTTTTTACAGCAGCATTGTAATCCCCATCATGTTCTCAATGACAATATGAATACAATTATTCAGTATCAATAACCTTGTATTGAGTATCTGCTGACAACTTGTTGGCGTACAGATAAAATGCATCCAAGAAGATGCTCTGTGTTCCCTTTCCATCCATGGGACCCGAAAGAGAAGAGAAGAGAGGGCGTGGTGTTATGGATCCCACACACAATAGAGGATCTCATCAAATCATGCGAAGAGCAGCTAAATTGCCCAGGCTCGCGCTTGTTGTCCGAAGATGGAGCCCGGATAGTAGATGTTGACATGATTACCGACGGGCAGAAGCTGTACTTTGTTGCAGATCGGGATGTGAAGTCCGAATAGTGTGCAGCTCAATTGATTTGTAGATAAACACGTCACGAAGCTCATTACTTGTAGAATTCATATCTTGTTATGCGTGCCCTCGTTTTTCGTTGGGGTTGCATTTATGTTGTGATGAACAAATTGTTACTCGTGCTGTTGTATTGTAATCAGAAGCAGCTCTATAAGCAGGGCTTATTGATAGTCAAGCAGTACAGTTTTGGTTTTCTCTATTCCTTAGGCGTGGATTTGATATTTGTATATTGGATTTTGAATGTTAAATTTGAAGCATGTAATTTTCCTCCTTTGCTTTCTTGTTGTTTACCTATATATATGTCTTTTATACCATTTTTATCCTGTGTTATTATATGTTGTCACCAATTTGGTTATGTAACTTATGCGTGGAGCTGATAATCGCAGGGCTCTTCAATATGGATGATCTTTCGTAACGTTGTTCGAGAATTTGAAAAAAAAAATAGGCTAAATTACAGAAAACCCCCCTGTAATAACCCGCTTTTTCACTTTCCCCCCTTGACATTTAAAAACCTACACTTTACCTCTTTGTAAAATGAAAAATGTTCACAGGGAGGTCACGGTGTGTAAAATGACCATTTTGCCCATCGCCATTGTTGTCTTCTTCCTGAGCTTCCTCAGCCGCCCCTTCGATCCGCCGCTATTTCCACCTCAATCGGCCACGATTCCTCTCCAATTTCTTCTCCACCTGCTCCCCTTCTCCTCCTACACCGTCGCCGCCCATCGATTTCGGCGACAGTAGGGAGGATACTAAGATGGGTGTTGATGGAGAGGTAGGCAGGGACAACGAGGGCGAAGGCGAGGTGGCAGAGGAGGACGAAAGGGATGTGGGCAAGGGCGAAGCAGTGGAGGACGGCGAGGCGGCGAGGCGGCGAAGCGGCGAGCCGGAGGGAGCGAAGCATCAGAGAAGAGGCAGAGGGGTATTTTCGGTATAAAAAAATATTTTTTAACAGAACCCCTAACGGAACCCTAACGATAGGGATGAAGTACACATTTTTCATTTTACAAGGGGGCAAAGTGTAGGTTTTTAAATGTTAGGGGGGAAAGTGAAAAAGCGGGTTATTACAGGGGGTTTTCTGTAATTTAGCCAAAAAATAATCCCATCCTCTCTCTCTCTCTCTCTCTCTCTCTCTTAAAATATTGTGTACGTTTATATTAGCGGCCTGTCAATATTTAGTCAATCAAATTTGCTCGTGAGACTTAATTGTAACAATCAACAAGTTTAAGTTTGAAATTGCGACAAAAGATCAAAGTGTTACATGCATTGTAGTTACGACACCAAAAATGTAATTTAGCCTAAATTAAATAGCTACTATTTTTTTTTTTTTTTTTTGAGAGAGATCTATCCGTTTTGTTTATTTCATTTAGAAATAAACTTAACTGGAAATGTGAATCAACTAGGATTCAAACTTGAGACCTCGGGTTCCAACCACTAAACCCTTCGCCACTTGCTCCAGAAACGGTCAGTAATAGCTACTAATTATTATTATTATTATCATCAGCATAAAATTACATATAACATGTGTTTTGCGCGGGTTTGCTAGGGAATTATCCAAGTAACTCCCTTATGATGTCACGTGTTTAATGCAAATGTTGACTTAAAAAGGAAAAAAAAAAATAACTGCTAAAGTAAAATCTTTTGATCTTTTGATCGGGTGCGTAAATGAGTCAATAACAGTAGTCCACTCAAATCCAAATTATGCTAAATTTTTATTATATGGTGGATTAAAATCCGTATGACCTGATTATCAATTAGAGTAAGAATCCGTTTGGTATCAAAGAGTTTCTAATAATGTTGAGTAACAAAAAAAATGTTAAAAAAAATATAGAGAGAGAGTTATAGTTCTATATATGTTTTACATTAGAATTGCAAAAATTATATTGTACCTGAATCGTTGCAATTTCACAATATGATATATATTTTCTTTCAGAAAAATTATATATTTGCCATTGCATTTTTTCACTTTGTATTTTGTATTATTTCGCAATTCCAAACAAAGTCTAACCAAATATTTTATAATATAATTTAATGGCTTATAAGTCATTGATTTGCTTAGTTTTTTTTTTTTTTTTTTATAGTTGTGTCGAGTTCTTCGGACTGAAATAAAAAGGTTGTTTTTTTAAGTAAAAAAAAGAAAAGAAAAAGTTAGATTCTTTTAGAACTAATTTTAAGTGTGAAACCATGTTAATTAATTAAAGTTGTAGTTTGACTCGGACTTAAACCGGATCCTTTAAACCTCCTCGCCCGTTTATTTGTGGAAACAATTTTTTTTTAAAACGTTACCTTTTTTGTCGTTTCACGTGGATATTTTAAGTACAACGTGTTCCTCTGCCTTTCCCACACCTTTTTAAGAAAGTTCACCGTCCCTGTATGTTCATGTAAATTTTATTTGGTTTTCAAACTTTTTAAAGTTAAATATTTCGGCCTCTTTTGTGCTTACTTTTTATTTTTTAGATATTAGTTCTATATAATTTGATTTTTTTGAAAGAAATTTTTGTTGTTTTTGTTGTTATAGTTGGCTTGCTCACAATATGTCCGGCAAAATCATAAATGATAGCTTATTTAAAAAAATTTTGGGAGAAAAAAATTGCTTTCAAATTATTATTTTTTGTTGTTAAGTAAACACTTTAGATAAAAAAAATTGCAAATAATCTAGTGTCCACTTCAGTCAACCTTTTGATAGACAAAACTCTATTAAAAAACACTAAAAACAAACACAGCTAGACATAAACTCAGATAAAAATGTGAAGCAATTAGGCTTCGAATTTGAGATAACTGACACCAATCATCAAGTTCTTAGCCAACTGCACAAGATACAATCAATACGTATTTAAAAATTTTGAAATGCTTCAATTTTAGTCCATGTCTTAATATATATATATATATATAGAGTCCGGTTACTATCTTTTTAAGAAGATGGAGGCCTTCGTCCTCCTAAGTCATTTCAAATAATAGAAATTTCGAATTAATGATCGAGATCGCTAAAGTTGATCTAGAGATTTATAACGTCTAAAAACTAAATTTTATAAATTATTAAAATTTATTATCAAGTACATTGAAGAGTTGAAAAATGAACGGTAAAAAATAAATCTCCTCGCGAAAATATATATTAGACTTTTTGCAATTCACAATCGGAGCTATCAAACATTATCTAAATAGCATAAAAAAAATTTTATAAAAATTCAACCAGTTGGAATTGTTCTCCACCATTAAACAAGTACCTATAAAAAAATGTCAATTTTGTAATCTTTTGATCACTATGTAAATAATTTTGAAATTCATAAAATTTAGTTTTTAGATATTTTAAATACTCTAGATCAATTTTAACCGTTCTGATTATCGATTTGAAATCTCTATCATCTAAAACGACTTAGAAGAATGAAGGTCTTTGTCCTCCTAAAAAGATAGTAGTTGGATTCTCTCTCTCTCTCTCTCTCTCTATATATATATATATATATGATTATCGGATTTAGCGTGTCTATATATTCATGCACTAGAAATTCAACGATCTTTTGTCTATTTCATACGTTGTAATCTAACTACATGGAGCAATGCAACTCGATCAATACGTTATATAGATTGAAATATGAGAAGAGACCAATCGATTTATGGCGTATGCATGCATGTAGGAATATACTAGCTGATGCAATTATTCAGAAATTTGCAATATCCAATGTTAAACTTAAAGGTTTATATTAATAATCAGAGAAAAATTACATCACTTTAATATAATTTGGACGTCAGATATTTGTCATCTAATTTAAAAGCTTTGTGAACCAAAGTAACCAAAAGTTTGGAAACCAGTGTTGAGATTTTCCAAAAGCAATATATTAACTTCTAAGAACCTCCAATACTCTTTCACATCGATCAAAATCCATGGGCTCTTAATCTCTTAATACTGGAAAAGTGTGAGAATATTTTGTATTATCAAATTGCACCGTAAATCCACCTGTTAAGGGACAGTCAAAAAGCGTTGTTTGCCGTTAAAAGCACGTGTACGGGGCCATATGTAGTTTACGTGCAATTAATTTGCACCCTCTCATTTCTCACGTGAAGTGCGGCCTATAAAAGCCACCCCTCTCCAGCTCCATGATTCTTCACAAAGCAGAAGCTGAGAGAAGCTCAAGTTGGTGCAAACAACTAAAGAGTTTTGAGTATATCGAAGCCATATATAGTTTATTACTTAGTGACAATGTCGACGAAGGGAGTGCGAGTGGCGAAGGAAGTGATGGTAGTGATTCTGATGCTGCTGTTGTTTTCTACTTCGCTTACTGTTTCGGCGGCCAGGCCGATCGAAAAGGAAAAGCTGCGGATCGATCTCACGCTGCAGTCACTTCCACAAGGTTCTCCGCCTACAGGGCCATCGGGTTGCACTAACAACTCCGGCAATAATTCTGGCCCTTGTCCGCCGAGTCACGCAAAACCTTAAACCAATCAAGTGTTGGTTGACACAGGTTCGCGATCGCATGTCGCGATGAAGATCAAAAAATATTTATTAGACTATTAATAAACTTGATGTGTTAGATCGATGCATGGTTGTGCTTGTGTTTGTATAACAAGTAAGTATATTCGACAAAACAGTAGCGTGTTTGTTAGTCAAAAAAATAAAATAAAATAGTTTGCTTGTTCCTTTTCTTTTCTTTTCGAGGTAACAAATACATCGTCTTATTTAATTTCCCGTAAACCTCAGTATGTTGAGGTAATATCAAGCTAGTTTGTACAAATTCGTGATGTTCTACTTGCATAAAAGAGAAAAAAAAAAAAAAGAAAATAAAAAGGTTGTGGTGTCAACATGAAACTTGAAAGTGCATGGGCTATCCGGATTACTTCCTCGGCCAACCATCAAATTAAATTTGTTAGTACGTATTCCTCAGAGGCATCATTTCACTTTTCAAATTTTTAAGGACAATATTTCTTCCAAACATGTTCACAATATATATATATATATATATATATATATATATATATATATATATATATATATAGTCCGGCTACGGTGCTTCTAAAAGCATCAAGCACTTGGTGCTTGTAAGTTTTTTACCGTTAAATCTACTTCTCGTATCATTTTCAATCATTAGATTATACTATTCAACCAACCACCCACTCAACCCTAAGGGGCCCATATCATCCTAACCGCATATCTCTTAATTCAATGGCTAAAAACCTACAAGCATCAATAACTTGGTACTTTTAAAAGCATAGGAGCTCAATTTTATATATATATATATATATATATATATAGAGAGAGAGAGAGAGAGAGAGAGAGAGAGAGAGAGAGAGAGAGAGAGTCCGGCTACTAGAGCATTTGAAACATCTAGAAATCAAATTTCATAATTTTTCGACATCATTTACCTTACGATCAAAAGCTCACAAAATTGACAATTTTTAACGGCCAGTATGGAATACTTGATAGTTTAACGGTGCAAAAGAATCCGAAAATGTTGAATTTTTGATAGAAAATTCTATTCATTACCTAGATAAAGATCAATAACTCCGATCTTAAATTGAAGGATTCGATCATTCATTTTTAAGACATCGTTCGATTTTGACCATTCATTTTATGCCCGCTTGATGGACTTTATTATGATTTCGAAAAATTATGAAATTTATTTTCTGGAAGTTTCATATTTAACGGAGTGGATCATCGATTCGGAAGCTCCATCATCGAAAACAACTTATGAATACGAAGGGCCCAATACTCATAATAGTACAGTAACCCTACTCTCTCTCTCTCTCTCTCTCTATATATATATATATATATATATAGAGAGAGAGAGAGAGAGAGAGAGAGAGAGAGTTGAGATAGAATACTATCGATAGTAAACGGAATCCGTTGCCATCCATTTGTTTTCGATGATGGAGCCTCCGAATTAACGATCGGCACCATTGAACATGATCTATACCACTTGAAGTGTTTAGAAATCAAATTTCATACATTTCCGATATTGTTCTCTTATCCATCGAGTGGACATAAAAATGAACGGCTGAAAATAAATATTCTTTAAAAACTGATGATAGGAGTCTTGTAATCAAGATCAAGTATATAGATCTTGTTTTAAATAGTTTAAAAATTTTTCTAACAAAAATTTAATTGATTTGAATATCTTTACGCCGTTAAACGAGAAAACGCCTCATATCGACTATTAAAATTACAAGTTTTGAAACCCTTTGATCATTAGGCAAACAATGTCGAAAAGATTTGAAATTTGATTTCTAAACACTTCAAGTGGTATAGATCATGTTCAACGGTGCCGATCGTCAATTCGGAGGCTCCATCATCGAAAACAAATGGGTGGCAACGAAGCCCGTTTACTATCGATAGTATTCTAGCTCAACTATATATATATATATATATATATATATATATATATATATATATATAACTAGACTGGAATACTATCAATAGTACCAAGTTATTCGTGCTATTGAATTTTTAGCCCTTGGATTGAGAAATATACGGTTAGGATGATGTGGGCCCCCTAGGGTTGCGTGGGTGGTTGGTTGAATAGTATAATTTAACGGATAAAAATAATCAAAGTGATTAATCTAACGGTAGAAAATTTGATAGCACCAAGTGCTTGGTGCTATCGATAGCATAGCAGCCGGACTATATATATATATATATATAGTCCGGCAGGGATACTATTAATAACATCATGCATTTGGTGCTATCAAGTTTTTCGTCGTTAAATTTAACCTTTTGACTATTTCCATCGGTTAGATTATACTATTAAACCAACAACTCACTCAACCCTAAGAGGCCCACATCATCCCAACCATACATTTTTTAATCCAAGGGCCGAAAACCTATTAGTACAAAATACTTGATGCTATTGATAGTATTCCAGCCTAATAAAAATCAAAGATATTATTTCCCTAGTAAACGAAGGGCTCAGAATCAACGGCTGAAAATAAAAATCTTACAAAATGTAATAATATGACATTAAAATTTTAAATCAAAGGTATTGATCTTGTTTTATATAGTATAAAAAATTTTCTATCAAAATTTCACATGATTTGAATATTTCTACACCGTTAAACTTGCAAACGGCTCACTACGGCCATTGAAATTTGTTGATTTTGAGCCCATTCGATCACTAGGCAAATGATATCGAAAAATAATAAAATTTATTTTCTAGGTACTCCAAATACTCTAGATCAAGTTTAACGGAGCCGATCGACGATTCGAAAGTCGCAACATCGAAAACGAGCTGGAAGCACGGAAGGCTCCGTACTTCCGATAGCATAGTAGCCTCACATATATATATATATATATATATATAGGAACTTATGTCAAGCATCGGAGAAATATATTTCGACGTTTTAAAGTGTCAAAAAATTATAAATGATAATGTATTTTATATTTCAGTAAATTGGTTTGATGTAATAGACAGTTTCTATGACGACGCTAGCCTTTTGAAATGTTGGTATTTGCTATGCAATGGTGACATTTAGGGATGCTTTCTCCCAACATTGTCCAAAATGCGTTCTTATAATTAATGATATTTTCTTATAGTATGGGCATGCCAACTTGTTTAAACATAATATAAAACTAGTCAACTTGCACCAACGTACCACGAGATTTCCTGTGAAAACATAAGGAATTGCATTTGAGAAATTATAGCCGTATCCATACATCTTATGCACTGTATTCAACATTCAGTACGTAAACATAAATGTTTTAGATTGTACATTGGTCCTATTAATTAAATGTCCTGCAACATATCTAATTAATAAATTAAATTCAACAAGTTGTCATTGCACCATGCAACATACGTTCCCTATAAGTTAGATCAACGTTTCACAACTGGGGTCTTAACTTTGACTCGGACTAAGTAACTAATTAAACCAGCTCACAAAACAAGCTCGATCGAGCCTTTCTCTCCATCCCTTTCCACATACACCATAGGCTACGTTAGCTCCTTCTCAGTTACTATCTCCCTTGCGCGGAAATTCGTGCCCTTTGTAGTAAACTTTAACACGTCAACTTATTCAGGGAAAAGGTACGTGAGAAAATAAACACATTCCCAGCTAATTGTATTGGATGGTTGGTGTGGAGACGTGTGATCCGTGACACATAGTCAAAAGCAGTGCCGTTAAAAGTACGTACGTACGTAATCCCTTAGAACGTGCAAAATACCCATCTCTTAAGTTGAGCTTAAATTATTCGGATCTATAAATACCACCCTACTTCTCCGAACTTGTCTACAGTTGTAGAGGCACAAAACAAAACCTAACCCATAAATTCCTAGCTAAGGAGAAAGGGAGAGAAACCTTGGAGTATATTTTGTTAATTATTTTTCAAAGAGAAATCAGAGAGAATGTACATGCCAAAAGTAGTACGTGCGATCGCGGCGATGATGATTTTGCTGACGCTGCTGCTTTCTGCTTCACTCCCTCTTTCGACGGCTAGGCCGATCGAAAAAGGGAGATGGCGGGTCGATCTCGGACTGCAGTCGCTTCCACAAGGCGGGGTGCCCCCTCCAGGGCACTCGAATTGCTCGAACAACCCCAACAACTCGGGAGGCAATTGCCCGCCGAACCGCGCATGAACTGAGTTTACACCGCCATTCTTGTCTTGATTATGAAGATCGTATTCGGACTAATCATAGTGAACAACATATACAGATTTTTTTTTTTGTTTTTGATATATGGGAATAATGTTGCATCTGAAAAGCAATTGTTTTATTCTTTTTGTGTTTGATTAGATGGTGATTTTAATTAGGAGTGGGTTTGAAATTAAACTAGGGAGAATTTGTGTGACAATATATATGGTTGTTTGTTTGTTCTTCTCAATTGTATGAGATAATAAATATATTTGTTCGTTATGCTAGTTCTGCAAAATTTCTAAGATAAATTAACATATATAGTTTTTTTTACTACATTGTATAAGTATCTTGGGTGCTAATTACAACAAAAACGGTGTATGTATAGCGACACTTTTAAATATCGATATAGGTCAAAAAAAGTGATGCTGGCTAAATTACCAATACTTTTTAAAAGTGTTGCTATATGTGAGATCGCTATATGTAGGGCCGCCTTGATGTTTGACACTCAGCCCTCCAGCGACCTATGACGGAGGGACACGTGGCGATCGTAACCCTCTACAGTCCCTACGAGATCCTTGCGGCCGAACTCCAGCCGCCGGAACCCTATCTCGTCGGCTGCAGCAGCGGAGGAGGGGAAGAGGAGATGGTGATCATTTTTTTTTCCTTTTTTATTTGTAATTAGGCTGAGTGGGCTGGGTGGGGTTGGTTGAGTAGAGAAACTTTTTATTTTTGATTAGATTGAGCTTTATATTTAGGACTTATCAGATTTTTTAAAAAAGTTTTGGCATAAATAGGATACTTACGCAAAAGTGTCTCTATAATCTAATTCTATTATAGTTAATAATAATTTTTTTAAGCAATGTGTGGTTGAGATTAACATTCTTAGCTAGCAATTTTTTTTTTTTTTGAATAACTAGTTATTCTAAAATTATACGGGTTAACAAAAAATTTATTCCTTAGAATAATCAAAAATGCATTTGATATTTATCTCAAAAATAGTAAAAAATAATAAAAATATATATAAAAATAATTGGAGATAATATATTTTAGCATATTATATTTATAATATATGCTATTTTATTTATTATAATAATAATAGTAGCGGTACTACTAATAATAATAACAATAATAAATATTATTATTATTCTTATTGCTAATGATGACAATAATAAAAACAACAACAACAATATTATTATTATAATTTTCTCTTACATTAATTATTTCTAATTAGCTATTTAAGTAAAAGCATTAGTCTTATTCAGCTAAAAAGAAGAAATAGTTATTCTCGAGTTATTCTANAGAAAAAAAATATACATAACTTATTTAAACTATGGACTATTTTGAGTTGTATATCTAAAATTTTAATTTTATTACCTAACCTTTCAATTTGTTTGATTTGAATATGACAACAGTATTTTGACTTCAAAATTTGAATACATCATTTATGTTTACATATTTAGCAAATATACTTCATACAATTCTTACAACTATAAGTTTTTTTAAAATAAGTAATTAGTTTAAAATTTAAAGTCAATGTACCGTTGACCGACTCAAATCAAACAAATGTAATGGTTGGATAATAAAATCTAAATTTTGAAAGGTTGGGTACGTAGCGCGCAGATTCAAAATGACTTATAATTCAGATAGGTTTTGTATATTTTTACCTTATTATTATTGTACTTTTCGCATATATTAATTTTTTTTTAGTTAGCTAAGTAGAAACATGAAAATAGCCTTAATTATTTTGCTGAAATGGTAGGAACAAATATTTGAGAGTTATTCTAGGTTTATTTAAAATAATCCTGTTTGATCGGAATAGTCGTTCTTGTCTTTGTTTTAGGGTACGTGTTTGGTAGAATAGCGGAGATAAATTTAGTTATCCCCGATTTATTCCAATACTGATCAGCATAGCCTTTAAAGGCTACTTCATGGCTTGGTTGAGTACAATTATAGGATAGTGCAGGTACATTGCAACTGATTTATGTGAACATTATGAGATTATGATAATGAAACTGCCACTATAAAAGAAAAGAAGTCATGATACATGCATTCAAATAAGGATTACACAAGCTAACTGATTTTTCTGAAAATTTTCACAGCCATCTACTATAATAACTTGGCAACATGATGCATTCGAATAAAGATTACAATTTTATTTCATTACATCAATTTAATTGTATTGAATATTCAATTATTTCAACATAAATTTTATTGCAACAATATGCTGTTATGATAATACAATCATATTATTTAGTTATTTATTACCACAAAATTTGTAGCAACGATTTGTAATGATTTTTATTTATTGTAAAAAAATTATTATAAAAATTAATAGTTATTAATTGCAAGAGTATTTATTGCTGGGAAAGAATAATTAAATTCTTAATAGTATTCTGACTTTAAAAGAGTTCTCTTTCTTAGTACTCGAACCCGTACTATATAACTTTTTTTTTATTCCCACCGAAGTGTTTGACACGAGCGAAACAGGAGAATCTTTGACAATCGTCTACTTCGTAGCGACGTTCTGAGAAGATGTATCTTTGAAACGGCTCTTTTTTGGAGATCTGTTTTGGTCGGCTCAACTACTTACATGTTGCCTGTTTCTTCTCTTTCGCTTTTGTGATCGTTCACCTGTGTGGTTTTCGCCTTTTTGAACCCTTCTTATCGTCCGACTGTAAACAAATAGGGTAGAACCCTGTTTAATCAAAAAAAAAAAGGGTTTTACATAAAGTTTTGCTCTTTACATGGAAGTGTATGTAATGAAAATAAGCGTACTGCTATAGCAGCCAAATTAATAGGAAATAAAGAGCTTTCCCTGCGAGGAAAGCCAAAACGGTGACTTTGAAAAGCCCTCTTTAGTCCAGTGTTTATATAGCTTTACTTTTGAAGCAACTGAATAATCAACGCACTGAGACTTGGCCAGCGTTTTATTATTCCAAGAACAACAACATTTATTTTATACGTGTTGAAGACATCAAAATCAAATTACCAAAGATAAATAATACGACAATTTGATTTAGTTTCTCGTACAATATGCATGATCATTCATCGAATCTTAATTTACACTCGTATACATGAGATATGTGTTTCTCCTGATAGGTGCAAATTAATGAAGGTTGTGAAACTCTATATATTAAGCATTCATATCCCATCAACTGGTCACAGTTGTTCTAAGAATTAATGTTGGGTCAACAAAGAAAATAATAATAAAAGATTAATTCAAAACGTAGAAGATGTTTTGCACGCGTTGACCTCTTTGACATGAAGCATAATATTCTGTCCCAGGTACGTATGCGTCACCTAGTCTTCGTACGACCAAAACAGTGAAATTGATGCACAAAAAACGATTAAGCATTTGTTTGACCAACCATGAGGAACCGTAGTGGAAGGTTAAGAAAGAGCTGGTTGAGATCAAACTCGTTGATTTGGACCTGAATTTATTGCCCTGTTTTAGAATTAATGGACCCAAAAGAAATATATTGTGGGGTCAAATTGAGAAACAAATTAATTAATGCATGCCCTCAACCCACGGAATTACCGAATTAAATATGTTTGAAACTTAATCTGAGTCAAGTGGGTAGAGATTCTATATATGAACATATAGTCCTCAAACTTGCCACCAATTTTGCTATGAAACTCGTGAATGGTGTCGTGAGAAATTGGATAAGTTCAGAGACTAATTCATTGACTGTAACTTAGTCGAATGTTAAGAAACTATATATATTTATATTATGCCGTGCATTTTACACTCAACTATATTCAATGCTCTCTTTCGAGTTCCATGTTATTTCGCTTAAATTGTAACCATTAAAACTACGCGGAAACAATGAGAGAAATTCCACTTGAATCTCTTTGGATTGTCCACGAAAGAGACGGTCACGACCAATGCAACTTCCGCGATCTAAATTGAATTCATAAAATAAATGGAAAAAGTGTCTCATAAGCCTCATATATATATGCGCTAGCTCTTAAAGTTCTAAACAGAGTACATTCAGAAGTTCATCCATCTAGCAACTTAATCAATAAAAAGATCACTACACAAGAAACAACTAGAAATGAGTGAGTTCGCGAAGAGGAGGTTTATTGTGAGGTTAATATTTTTACTCTTGTTGATGTTCGCTTCAGGGCGGCCTTTGTCGACCATGGCGAGGCCGTTAGGAGGGTGGCAGCGGGCGGTCGGAGCCGGAGGCCTCGTTCTGCAGTCTCTACCACAGGGTTCTGTGCCGTCGCCGACGCACTCAGGGTGTACTAATGACCCAAACAACCACAGTGGCTCATGCCCGGGTCATAAATGATGAAGAGATGAAGAGATCGATCATAGTCACTGTACATGCATGCAATCGAAGGATACACGCATATACGTATAAATTTACGTAGATTGATACTTGTCATAACTGTTTGGAAGGATATATTAACCAATTCTTATTTTCTTCTATTATTATTTGTTGGAACATTTTATTATTAAATGAAATAAAGTTGCTTTTGTGTTTGAATATCCCATTAATTACTTGTCTCAAGGAGTTGCACCTTTTCTTATTGTAGCATTTATAATGACCTACGTACATATGCAGCTTATATATTCATGGTGGTGGGTCATAATTTATACGTTTTCAATTTCTAACTTGTGGCTTTTTATTTTTAAAACTCCAAACCTTTCAATTAGGCATTTAATTATTGTAATCTATGACCACTTAATTTTTGTACTCATAAATAGTAGGTCTAACTTTTTTTTTTTCTTTTTTTCTTTGACACACGATACATAAATCTCACATATTCTTTTTACTATCTCTATTCTACCTGAGAGAGGTCAAAGATTTTTTTTTTTTTTCCTTACCAAAGTTATAGACTCAAAATTGTTTAGAGTTAGTGGAGCCACATGATAAGAACCGAACTATTGTAATCAGAAGAGTACAAACAAGTAATCTGCTGCACCAGCTCGAAAATTTCACCACTTTGCAAAGGGCTTGAATCTCCTCAATATAGCGAGATTCACGACTTAGTTTGATTGTCTCGTCAAACTTTTTCCACACCTTTGTAGCCTAACCTCTTTTTTGTGTGTATTTTTGCAAACAATATTCAATGAAATAAGTTACATTTTCTTTTTCTTAAAAACATCCTCCAAATTTAAAAATATACATCTCTATCTATTTCTCCATTTCTCTTGTGTGCTGACAGGGTATTCTATGAAGATGCATTAATGTACTAATTTTTTTTCCCAAGCGCCATGCCAAAATGAAAAAAAAAAAAGAAAAAATTGGTAAGAACAGCTAGTGCAAAACTATGGGCTTTTTATAGGATCACAACCAAAAACATATAGCATTGCTCAAATGAAAAAAAGAGACATGCAAATACATGTTCTGGTGATCATAACTTCATTGAGTTTTGTGTACATTGAACTTCAGAGCTTAATGAATTTCTAAATTAAAAAAAGGAAAAAAAAATAGAACTTGAATTTAATGCTTCTACAGGCAACTTTGAAGTTGTCAAATTAATGATGTTATAAACTTTTACTATATATACAAGTTCAACTTGAAACGAAAATTTATTTAAATTTTTTGAAGACGAATTGTATTTTAACAACACTTCTGATTGAGAATAAGTTAGAGTCAAAGAGACGTACATAATCAATCTCAAATCCTTTTTGGCTCAAGTTGCATGTAAAAGTTATTAAGTACATTGACTTTTCAAAAGGTTCTACCAATTAATATTCCTTAACGCGGCTACCATCCGTGTTATGGTACCCATCTATCTCCTCAGTGTTTGAGATTATACAAATGCTCTACAAATGTGATTTGGATACATCTAGCGAAGCACTAGGAATTAATGCTCCATGAAATTGGGGCCTAAAAGTGAGGCATTAAAATAGTTAGATCGCGTGCAGTTCACAACCTTTCATAATAATTCGTTTCATTCATTAAACAAATGAACTAGACAATAGAAACTAAAATAGTTTAGGCCTCTGGAATCGAGAAAAAAGAAAATAACTGTAGATTTTCAACCCAAAAATCCAACATCCTACAAATAATATGCAAATGAACTAAGCATTCACGATTAATATGATGGGAATTTCTATGCACGTTCTTATCTTTTTTCCAAATTTTTAATTAAGTCGCTTTAAATCCTTTTGGTGAAACTTAATTGGGAATATTCCTTCAACTGTTCTAATTACCCTGTCAAATTTTACGGCTACTTCTCAACTCTAAGATATAATAACTAAATATTTTTAGTAAGCTTACTAGGAGATAAGCATTAATTCTCTGTTTCTCTCTCTCTCTCTCTCTCTCTCTCTCTCTCTCCCCCTTTTTCTTTTCTTTTTTTTGAAAAGTAAGGAGAATCCTTTTTCTGATGATAAGCACTTCATATACAATAAGACTAATCAGATGATTCATTTCATATTACGTCAATTGCTGCAAACTGACACAAAGTATAATTTAATTTAATTATGCCTTTTTGTACAAAAACAAGAGAAGAAGAAGTATCAAAACTGTATCTTTTTCTATCCATTTCTACACTATCAGATAATCACCTTTTCTCAATCAAAAAGACCTCTTCAGGCCCTTAAAATCCACTGATTCGATGCACTCCGCACTTCCTCTAGACCCATTCAGTATCTTAAGCAGATCACTTGCTCTCTCCTTTGTAGACCCACTGCAACCCACCTGCAGCAAGAGCAGCAGCTTCTGAAAGGCCCCAACTTGAAGTGCTTCATTCAAACACCCCCCGGCATCTCCCCCTCTCTTCCCTGCTTCCTTGTTGTAGTTCCTGCAGAGCTTCCAAAGAGCCGAAACCGCGAACTCCGTGGCCAAGTCCGATACGCGGAACATCTTCTTCACCAAAACGGGCACCGCCAGCGCGTTATCGTAGCCGCGCTCTCGGCCTCTCTCGCAACTGAAGAGACCATCCAGCACGCCCAGAGCCTTCTCGCACACGCTTTTCTCTGCGTCCACAAGATTCTCCAGAAGCAAAGGAACCAGACCCAGCTCGACGAATTTGGACGCCACAATGTTGCTGGAAGAAACCATATAGTAGGTGGCGATCAAAGAAACCTTTGTCGCTTGCGGCGAAATGGGCTTCTCGATGAGCTTCACGAGCGCTTCGCTTAGTCCGTCGGTCCTCGCCACGGCGTCTATACCTTCGGAATGTAGCGAAGAAACAAGCTCCTTTAGGACCAAGACCGCGCTAAGCCTCCCCGCGAGATCGCCGTTGCGTAGGATCGAGACGATGGATCTCAGAGACCCGCGGGATCCGATGTGCCGCAGTGACTCCTCGTCCAGAGGGGAGAAAACCGTCAGTGCAGAAAGGATCTCCTGAAAGACCGCTGATCTTGATGCGTCTATCGACTCGCCTGCCAGTTGGCTGAGCGAGGCCGATAAGACGCGGGCGGCACCCCCGGAAGCGATGCACCGGCGGTTGCGCTCGCTCTCCTTCCCCAAACCCTTGAGCTTCCCAGCCAATTCGCCGCAGCGGGGCCCGTCGCCGCGTCGGCCGGAGACCGCAATCTCCTGCAGGATCTCCGCGACATCCGTGCGCGTCACCGGAACGCGGGGGGTGGGTATCCGCTCGATCCCGAGGCCGCGGTTCGAGACGCACCAATCCTGAATCATCCGGCGAATTGCGTGGTTGGGGATGAGCTCCTCGTTGGCGACGGGCCGGGCGGTCACGGGGCAGCT
This sequence comes from Ananas comosus, assembly GCF_001540865.1. Classification (NCBI taxonomy): domain Eukaryota; kingdom Viridiplantae; phylum Streptophyta; class Magnoliopsida; order Poales; family Bromeliaceae; genus Ananas; species Ananas comosus. The sequence continues at coordinate 12,777,390 of NC_033626.1, read as the reverse complement.
TCCGTTGCCGAGCTCGAGCCACGTCTCGATGCTCTGCCGGTCGTAGGTGATGCCGGTAGCCGCCGTGACCGGGTCGCGCATGAGGTCGAGCGAGATCGGGCAGCGGAAGTGCGCCGGAATCTGGAGATCCATTCCGGAATTCGCGACTCGGCTTCTCTTCATCAGCGGGATCTTCAAGCCCATACTATATATATCGATCGATTATTAACTAACAATCCGAGAGTTGAGATGCGCGTGCGTGCGTGGGTGTGTGTGTGTGGAATTAATGTTTTGGGTTATGAGAATTGTTTCGGNTGGCATACGTTGGGTTTGAATGTTGACCGTTGAAGTTTGAAGAAGGTACGAGCCGCGGAAAGGAAACGGTATTAGGTTTTGAATGTTTTTCTTTTATTTTCCCTTCCAAAATCCAAATGGACAAAATATTTAGAGGGGGTCAACCACTGTACTATACCATCCTCGTATGCCTCGTGCACTCTAAATTTTACTCCTATTTTCAGTACCAATGATTTTAACAAAATATTTTATAGATCAAAAAATTAAAAACTTATAGAGCACGGATAGACCGAATTAAGATTTTAGGACTTAAAAATTTGAATTGTAGAACGAAGCTATTGAGATATGTTTAAACCTTATCTTTTCTAAAAGTGTCATTTTATTGACGAACTAAGGCTCTTCGTGCTATTTAGTCAAATTTTTTAATTCACAAATTTTAGCAGCATTGTACTTTAATTCTTAAGCACCAGACAAATGCGAAAAGTTTTTTTCTTTTTTTTTTTTTTGTTTTGCCCGTAAATAAAACTACAATACATAAAAATTTATTTTGATTAGTCCACACGTGAATTCCAAGGCATAACCAGCGTGCTGATGATAGTTTTGAAAAAAGTTTTATGATAATTACTAATAATTATTTAATAAATGTTGAAAATCTTAAGAAATGAACGTTTAAAAGAAGCGGTGGTGGGAGTGCTCGGGTGGTGATCTTTGACGTGGTCCAAGGAGCCCGATCGGGTCAGTCAACGAGTCGGTGAACGGCCTCGTTTTATTAATAAATTAAATTTAGGTTCGTTTGTCGGTCTATTCTGTTCCACGCAGTTTACCAAGGTTACGTATATATATATTAGTCATCAAGTATTAGTCATCGTACCTAAAGATGTCCGTGGACCGGATTGGATCTAGATAATTAATATACTGTATCCATATTCTAAAAAGAAATGGTTACAAAAAAAATATATATACCCTACCCATTTAACTTCGGGTCGGGTCCGGGTCTGAGTACTAAAGTTTCTAATATATCTATCGGGTCTATTTGAGCGGATCTGGATAGTGACTACCCGTATACTACCCGTTCAAAATCGAATATGGATCGGGTCTAAATCGGGTACGGATATCCGTATAAATATATTTTTTTATAAATTTTATTAAATAGTCAATAAACAAACTATATTGTTGACAATGAAATATTGTTGGCGGAAATGAAATGAAAAAAAAGAGTAGAAAACAAAGAGTAAAAAAATTAGAAAAAAGTAATGAGTAAAAGAGACGGCTAGAGTTCATTAGGATGAAAATACATAGTGACTCATCATCTATAAGTCATATTAAAATTGATCCTTCAACTTCAAAAGTTTATTTTTTTTTATTTACCATAGGATATTTATCGGGTCCGGGTCCGGGTCCGGATTTGAAAACTATTCCTGACCCTACCCATTTAAAAGTTAGGTTCGGGTCGGGTCCAAATCGGGTATGGGTATAAAATATTCGGACCTATACCCGAAATTTTAATGGGTAATTTTTTTTATCCGTATACTATTCATTTTTTATCGGGTCCGGTTCGGGCCCGGGTAGGGTCCGGATCGGGTATGGGATATCGGATATTTTGGACACCTTTAATCGTACCCACCCCCTCTAATTTTTTTTTTTTAAAAAAAACCTATCTACACCTGGTCTACCACATCACCAGCGAACCGTCCTATCATTGGCCATTCATCTTATCTTTGCTGTGATTTATAATACCAACTTATTTTCAATGATGTGACTTTCAAATTGGCGATCGGTTCTTTTAAATTTAATCTAGATTATTGAAAGTATTTAAAAATTAGATTTCATAATTTTTCGACATTATTTGACTAGTGACTAAAAAGTCTCAAAATTGACAACTTTAATGGTCGATGTGATGCGTTTATGAATTTAACAGTGTAAAATAAAATAATTCAAATCTGATAAAATATTTATAGAAAATTCTTTTCACTATTTAGAATAAGATCAGTACCTCTGATCTTAAATTTAAGTCTTTTATTATTATTTTTTATGAAATTTTTATATTCAATTATTTATTTTTAAACTACTCGTTTGATAAGTAAATAATATTGAAAAATTATAAAATTTAGTTTTTAAATACTTTTAATATTTTAATTAAATCTAACGGCACCGATCAGCGATTTGAAAGCTGCATCATTGAAAATAACTTTATAGTACGGAGGCCTCTGTGCTACTAATAGTATACCCGACGGACTCTTTACTAATATCTATGCACTGACATACTGATATTTTAGTTAATCCGTGCAGTTATAAATAAGTTAGTCAATAGAATTGGTTGAGCAACCACCTACAATAATTTCTACAACTACGTTCTCTAATTAATACGCTGATAGTTTATCAATTTATTTATTTTTTTTAATGAAAGGATAGTCCTCTAATTGCACTAAACATTAAGGCATAATTATAGCAAACTCACAAGAAAAATAAATGGTGGAAATTCGTTGTGGTATTCAAGAAGGTGCGTTGTTAATAGATCAAATTTTATTATAAAAATTTTTAAGATCGAATTAATATCCATTTATTAATTTAGGGTAATATAGCGCAAATACTACGTTATTATTGGGACAAACAGTTCTAATTAAGAGCACATTTTTAGCTAAGTTTTAAAACATCTACTGGATATCTAATAATCAGCTACTTAGATGATGTTGTTACCTGACTTGTAGATGTAGAAATGAAACATTAGATTTCCTCACTTGATTTTTGTAATAGACCTCTCATTTTCACATGACCAAATTGGAACTACAATTGTTGCCGTACCAAGCGAAATGTGGCATACGGTTGTAGAGATATATGAGGTTTGGACTACGCGATTCACGACGCTTGGGCAAAGTCTTATTTTTTTGGAAGGAAAAAAATTTTGGTACCATCAATTAATTAGATTATTTTTTTTGAATTCACTCGTCCCATCATTGTGATTAAAAAAATATTTGTATTATACTTTTCGTTCAAATAGAAAGATATGATTGACTTTTTTTTCTTTTTTTCTTTTTTTTTTGAGAGAGAGATAGATAGCACGCTAGAAATGTGAATCAATTAGGATTCGAACTTGGGACCTCGAGTACCAACAACCAATAGAAGATGTGGTGTGATTGATTTGGAGTGCTTATTTAGGGTGAGTTTTTAGAAAATTTGAGTTGTGCGCGTGTACTATAAAAATAAAAATAAAAATAAAAAGAGGGGACTGCAGCTTAGTAATGGGCTTGAACCAACGGGAAGCCCAAGTGGCTAGGCCCACCCGTCACGTTCGAATGCCCCGGCCCATTATCGGCCCAAAACAAGGACCTGAATCTTTTAATAGGCACCTCTTTTTTAATTTATGCAGTTTTCTGGTAGTTCCGTCAAAGTTATTAATGGCTTTAAACTATCTTTAGCAATTAAAATTAAAAGTATAGTTATTGGAGGTGGCAGAGGCCTAAACATTTTAGCTTTGTAAACATCAACCCCCCCACAATTCTAACATCCTATTATAGCATCAAACACGCATAGAAAAGAAAAAAGAAAAAGGATTTATGATCTACAACATGGGAAAAACCATCTTCTTTCATTATTTGTGCTAAATGAGAGAGAACATCTATTCAGGCCTGCCTCCCCGCAGCTAAAAAAATTAAATTGACATGGTTTCATTCACAACTAATTTTACATCATTCTACATCTGGTTCGCTTTCATCTGCGTCTTCGACTCCAGTTCCTCGACAAACTTAATGAAATTGAGAACAATCTTTTTGCCTTCTGAGGTGATGATGCTCTCGGGGTGAAACTGAACTCCCTGAAATGCAACATGTAAATGAGAGTCAACAAGTGTAAACTAGGGCTGTTGCACATATCTACCTATAAAAGAATCAAATATACCGTTAAGTAACTTGAGAAACCGACTGTACCTGGATATGTTTGTATTTCTTGTGCCGAGCGGCCATTACAAGTCCATCTTCGGTCCATGCCGTAATCTCTAGAGCATCACTAGGAAAGGTATCGTTCTCTATGACAAGGCTATGATATCTTCCAGCTGTAAATGGACTGCGTGAGGATACAGTGGTTAGCGACAGGATCAGTTTATCAAGCACAATTAGTCGAGAGTACGATCTGTACAAAAGGTAAGAGTAACATTTTCTACGAAATGGTAGGGAAAAGCTCTAAAGAAGTATGATCGTACTTGGGCAAACCATGAAATAAACTAGGCTCTTTCTTCTCATCGTAATAGACGAGCGAACTTTTCCCGTGCATTACGCCGGAAGGAGCACGCACAATCTTTCCTGCGGATTCAAATGGGAAGGAAGCAAACTCGCTTAACATCACATGCTAATTTAACAGTGTTTTCTGATATACTGCAAAAGCAAAACTAACCTCCAAAAGCTTCTCCTATACACTGCAAGCCCATGCAAACTCCAAATAATGGGATTGATGGTCCAAGTTCTAAAACAGTTTGTAATGATATCCCAGAATCTTGAGGTGCACCTATACAGGCAAGAAGTTTAATAAATAAAAAATTACTTTAGCATATGTTATTGTAGCCTTACGTTCGTAGAAAACACTCACCAGGTCCTGGGGAAATAAGTATTCCTCTTGGATTCTTCCTATAGATTTGCAAATCAGTAAAATAGTTAAAATATGTCAGCATACTTCCCCGGATACCCCAAAAAACAATAATTTCATGATAAATTGATATGCGTAATGAAACGAAGTACCGGTTATAGTTATACCTTTTTACATCCTCCACAGTTAGTTCATCATTACGATATACTTCAAAATATGCTCCCAGCTCACCCATATACTGAAATACAGCATAAAAATAAGAAAATGTATTCAGTTTTCGATGCAACAAAACAGTAATTTACTTACTGCTACAGATAAAAAAAAATTCTAGAATTTGTCCAATGTAGCCCCCAAATTAATTTAGTTGCATCTTTATTTGTCACATTTCACATTCTCTTCCGCCAAGACAATCACTTCTCATTTTCATCACTATTATCCTTAACTTGTTATTCTCCTCAAAATGAGGCCAATAAAAGAAAAATATGATGTGAAGATGAAATCCAATGATTAATTTGTCAAATTTTAAGCTAAGTTACAACTTTATTGCTATATTTTGAAATATAAGCTAGCAATCATAACGTGGCACACAGATACAGGACAAAACATTTAGCAACTTATTTCATCATATCTTAAACATCTCGAAAGCCAGATGTAATCTCTGCAGCTACCAAATACTGCATATGCAACACTATGGTATTTTTATAGGTCCATATTAAGTGCAATCAAAATGAATAAAGTTCTTTGAAAAAGCATAGCCTACTTAAATTTACAATCCAACATCTCAACAATAGGAATTTTCGGCTTCCTAAATTCATCGGACCATATCCATGTAGCTGTTTCACGAAAAGCTTATCGTTCTAGCATTTGTCATACTAACATCCGACTCATTGATTTAGACCTTCCAGCTGTATCGACTGGAAACAACATGGCCTCTATCATTTCAGTTCTCTTGATCTCTTTGAATATTGGCAGCAATTAAGCTTGGATTTCACTGAGTGAATCCTTATAAGTGCAGCACAAACCTTGCGGCGGATTCAAAACTTGGATCATGATTTTCAGTTTTTAGGCGCATTCATTACATGATCGATTGAGAACCTTCACATTGTTACCATTTCCTTACACCGCAGGATAATTATTACCATTTCTTTCCAATTCATTTATGCTTCAAAATCAGTGAAAAGAATTAGGGGAAAAAAAAAGGAACGTAATAACCTAGATGAGTACGAGAACAAGCTAAAATTCAGAAATTGTATTTGATATAATTAGCAACAATAAAAAACATCTCTTCCCCAACAAAATTGTGGAAAATATGCAAAATAATCAAAGCGTAACCTTTGCAACAAAAAAAAAAACAAAAAACAAAAAAAGGAACAAACTTTATTAGGTAAAAGAGAGAGAAATTAACACAAAACCCTTCAAAAATCCAATACCTGGCACAAGTTGTAAGTGAAGCTATCATAGTTATCAATAACAATAATCGGCCTCTCATCCTTCTTAATCCCATCACGAACGCTCCCGTTCGGAACCACCGACACCGATGCCCTCGGAGCCACCACCGATCGACTAAGCCTGCTCCGAAGAATCAAACCCCCACTCCTCAACCCTAAAACAAACCCAGTTAGATCAACACAGAGCACCAAATCCAACAAAATGGAGCGACGAGGAAGAAGGGTTGGTTCCGTACTCGAATCGAAGGGGACGGAGAGGTGAGAGCCGGTAAAGGCCTCGCCTTTGGGGAGAGCGCGAGGGTTCGCTGGGATTTGGGCGGCGAATGAGCGGAGAGAGGTCGCCATTGATGCGAAATGGCAGGAGATGGGCAAGGGGGAGGAGGGGAGGGGATTGGAGTGTGTCGACGGGGTTTGTTTAGGATTAATACTTAAACAAAATTAACGCTGGAGGGGTTTTGCTAAATGTAGAGAAGATTAATACTAAACAAAATTAACACACGCTCTCTCCATTTGCTCCCAATCAAATATATATATAGGGGGATGGGAGAGACCATGTTACACCCTGTTTTTTACGACATATATTTTCCCTTTTTTCTTTTTTTTCTTATTTTAAAAGTCTACATCTCTATGTACAAGTTTTTTTTTTTTTTTTTGTTTTGTGTATAGTTAATAAGTAATATTTTATAAATATTTAGTAAATAGTTTAAAAGTTATTGTATATTACTCACTTTTATTTCCTCGGCACAAATTCAATTCAATAAGTATGTGCAGGTGAACTGTTTATTATTTACAAGTTATTGTATATTAGGCAAATAAAATTTTTAGTTAGTAACTATAGACTTCTTTTATTACAGAAGATAAAAATAAATAGTTCAATTCCCTAGAATTTGAATCACATAGTAGAAAAGCTAAACCATTAGAGGTATATACATTTTTAACTATATAACAAATATGAACAACTGACCGTCCCTCGCGTAAGTGGCAAAAGGGTTTGGTGGTTGATATCCGAGACCCAAATTCGAACCCTAGTTGATTCACATTTTCAGCTAAGTTTATTTCTAAATTCTAAATGAAATAAACGAAGCGAGTAACATGCTACCTTTCTCTCTCAAAAGAAAAAAAAAATGAACACAACACTATTTTTCTTGTTAACTTTCTTTTTTAAGCAGGAATTTTTTTTTTTTTAATTTTGGTGCATTTTTTGAATGGAAAGAAGTCCCCGGTCAACGAAGCAACAAGCGGATTCAAGTCAAATCTCAACGCGCAAGATCGCGTAGGTTGTTGGGGAGGAGTCAAACATTTGAATGCGAAGTTGGACAGGGTCCATTATCTATTCAAAGTTTGTGTGGGTTCCCACTATTTTTTTTTTTGTTTTTTCTTTCAAAGTAGAGTGTATATACATGTCAAAATGTTGAACTCTTATCCAAAGATCTAAACGGTTGGAGAGAGGGACCGTTAAGATATCTACTCCGTTAAATTTTACAATCAATACAGTTTTGTTCGTTTAAGCTTGATATTAATATAAGGATTAAATGCATATTGATCCCAACAAATATAGTGAATTATAAATATATCTCTAAAAAAATTAATTTTTATATGTTGTTTCTATAAAAATTCTAATATTTTCTAATACGTCCCTCTGATTTGTTATGATTAGAGAACTGGTTATAGTTTTAATTTTGCCATCATTACTATATCCCTCTAAAAAACACAATAGTATAATATAAGAGGGATAAAAATATCAAATTATCTCATAAATTAACCAGAATTAGATATTTAATCTATGGTTAACTAAATTTTCTAACATATTCTAACGGCAGGAACATATTTAAAAACATTAGAACTTTTGTAAGAACAACATATGAAAAATAAACTTTATAGAAATATATTTGTACTTCACTATATTTATAGAGATCTGTATGCAATTAATCCTTAATATAAACTAAGTAACTAACACAAGTTGACTGACAACCATTGAAAAATTTTAGGGTTGTATTTTCTACTCAAGAGTGCAATACAAGAGGCAGGAGTTTCAAATTCCTACAAATGCATTTCAAATAAAAAGAATTCAAGCACCCAACTTTTTTTGGAAGTATATTGATATAGTTTTCAAAAAGAGTCTTAGAGCAAGTAAATACGATTTAGAGTGAAAATTTTTAATCGATTCATATAAATATATATTCAAAAATATCATATAAAGTTAATAACATACTTGCGATCTTCGTATCTTAAAAGTATTTTGTGGGGAAAAAAAAAGCGTTTAAATAATGTAGAAATTTTTTTGGCAAGATAGGTTGAGACATGTTAATTTCGCTGTACCTTCTTAATCAAGATAAAAAAAATGATAACTGTGTGAAAGGAAGGAAATGGTAATACAACGTGCTAGAGCTTTGAGTTTATGAGTTATAATTAAAAGCTTAATGCAAATTTTAATTAAGTGCCTTTGCAAAATTGTTTCCACGCGAAACACGTGGTGCATAGAATATTTGACAAGTGACCACTCTGAAGAGCTATATCTTTATTTTAAATTAACCTCCCGAAAATTCAACAAAGTTTAATTATTGTAAATTAAATAATATTAGGATAATAAAGGATGTTTCGATCTTGTTCATAAAATTTATGATGTGATCAAACTAAGTTCAATGAATAATTAATGACCTAGTAGTTAAGACTTAAGAGAGGCACTAATTTTAATAAAAAAATTAACTTGATTAAATAAAATGTTTTAAACTACTTTAAGTTATTATATAAATTCTTAATATAGATATTTAAATTAGACTAATTAATTATTTAAATTAATTTAAATAATTAAACTAAAGCCAAAAGAGTCAATTAAAAATATACATATATAATAGAGGAATATTCTATGTTTTTGGGAGGTGGATTCAAATAAAAGTTCAACGTGTAAGATCGTGTTGGGTGGTTGGGAGGAGGAGTCAAACATTTGAATGCGAAGTTAGTGAGAGTCCATTCCCTGTTCAATAGGGGTGGAAACGAGCCGAGCTCGAGCGAGCTTATGTCTGCTCAAATTCAGCTTGAAATTAATTTCGAGCCTAAATCTAGGCTCAAGCTCGGCTTGAAATTAATTCGTATTTTATTTGGGTTGTTCATGTTTGCACGTTAACTCGGGTTGAGATTTAAATGTATTGTGTGAGAGAGAAAGTCTGAAAGTGACAACGTGTATTGGGATTTTGTATTATTGTAAGTTTAAAAGTTTAGGGATGAAAAAAAGGAGAGAGAGAGAGAGAGAGAGAGAGTCTGGGAATAGCTCAGTCCTTCAGTGGGATCGAGTGTAAAGAATATTAATAAAACATAAAACTTGATAACCTGTACAACGTAGTTTAACATCCATTACAAGATATTTTTAATTTTATAACTAATATATTACAGCTCTTAAAGTTAGCCGAGCAAATCTCGAGCTCGAGTCGAGCTGAGCTTTAATCCGAGCGAGCTCGAGCCGAG